>NC_051184.2:103867372-103912014 GCF_013339695.2 Rhipicephalus sanguineus
GATAGTTCCTGTACGGCCGTGTTTGTACGCGAAGGTCACGTACGGAAGGATGGCGTCCCACGTCTTGTGTTCGACGTCGACGTACATGCCAGCATGTCGGCGATGGTCTTATTTAGACGCTCGGTGAGGCCGTTGGTCTGTGGGTGGTACGCGGTGATGCGGCGATGGCTTGTGTGGCTGTATTCCAAGATCGCCTGAGTTAGGTCAGCCGTGAACGCCGTACCTCTGTCGGTGATGAGAACCTCTGGGGACGCCGTGTCGAAGGACGATGCTCTCAACGAAGAAACTTGGCTACCTCAGCGGCACTGCCTTTGGGCATGGGCTTTTGTTTCGGCGTAGCGGGTGAGGTAGTCAGTAGCTACGACGATCCATTTATGTCCGCAAGTCGACGTTGGGAACGGCCCCAGGAGGTCCATCCCGATCTGCCGGAATGGTTGCCGAGGAGGCTCGATCGGCTGAAGGAAACCTGCCGGTCTTGTGGGCGGTGTCTTCCGTCGCTGACAGTCTCGGCACGTCCTTACGTAGCGAGTGACGTCGGCGGCAAGGCGCGGCCTGTAGTACCTTTCGTGTACTCGTGCGAGCGTTCGGGAAAGTCCGAGGTGTCCAGCCGTCGGGTCGTCGTGCAGGGCATGCAAAATTTCTGGTCACAGTCCCGAAGGTACAACGATAAGGTAGCTGGCTCGGGCCGGAGAGAAGTTCTTCTTTACGAGGACGTTGTTTTTCAAAGAAAATGATGCAAATCCTCGCCTGAATACTTTTGGGACAACGATGGTCCTGCCCTCCAGGTATTCCACTAGACCCTTCAGTTCAGGGTCGGCTCGCTGTCGTTCGGCGAAGTCTTCGGTACTTATGGCTCCCAAGAAGCTGTCATCATCCTGGTCGTCGGGCGTTGGTGGGTCGACGGGGGCACGAGACAAGCAGTCGGCGTCGGAGTGTTTCGTTCCGGACTTGTACACGACAGTAATGTCAAATTCTTGAAGTCTCAGGCTCCACCGTGCGAGGCGACCTGAAGGGTCCTTCAAGTTAGCTAGCCAACACAAGGCGTGATGGTCGCTCACAACATTGAAGGCCTGCCATAGAGATAGGGGCGAAACTTTGACGTAGCCCAGATGATGGGCGAGGCACCCTTTTCTGTTGTGCAATAGTTGACCTACTGCTTTAGACAGCGCACGGCTAGCATAACTGATAACCCTTTCCAGTCCGTCCGCCCGCCCTGCACAAGGACGGGCGCCGAGGTCCTATGCTGCTTGCATCGGTGTGAATCTCCGTATCGGCGTATTCGTCGAAAATGCGCAAGTATCGGAGGTGTCTGCAGGCGTCGTTTCAGTTCATGAAATGCTCTCGACTTGCGCTGTTTTGCCACCTGAATTCGACGTCGGTCTTCGTTGAGCTGCGTTAGTGGCTCGGGCATCCGTGAAAAGTCTTTGACCAGCGGTCTGTAATAGGCGCACAAGACTCAGAATCGGCCGCACGGCCTTCGTTGTCGGTGGGTGGCCGGGGAATAGCGGCGATGGCAGCGGTGTTTTCTGCGGGGGGCTTGGAGAAGCACCCAGTCTTGCTGAATACACGTGCCCACAGAAACAAGCGCTCCTATCTTACGCAGAGCGGCACTTTTCTGGACTTCAGGGTATGTTGAGCCCGGAGTTCTTGATGCTGAAGTACGGAATTTGAAGTCGCTGAAGGGTGTTGGTCGGAAGTTCGAAGTAGATACACAACGACGTGCGTCCAAGTAAACAAGGCCAAGTTCTGCCACTCAAGCCCAGCTAATACAGTATCCATGACTCGTTGGAAAGTCGCAGGTGCCGAGCAAAGACCGAAGGGCATGACCTTGAACTAGAAAGGCCGTCCGGCGTTATAAAGGCGGTCTTTTCTCGGTCTCTCTCGTCGAACTTCAATTTGCCAGTAGCGGTCTTGAGGTCCATCGACGAAAAGTAATTCGGGTTGTGGAGTCGATCCAGGGTGTCAATCTATCCGTGGGAGAGGGTATACGTCCTTCTTTGTGATTTTGTTCAGGCGACGATAATCGACGCAGAAAACGTAGGGTCTCATCCTCTTCTTCACTAACACCACGGGAGACGCCCACGTGCTGTTGGACGGCTGGATGATGTCGTCGCGTAGCATTTCATTCGACTTGTTTCTTAACGGCCTCCCGTTCCCGCGTCGAAACCGGTAGGGACTCTGACGGAGTGGTCGAGCATTTTCTTCTGTTATGATGCGGTGCCTTAGCAAGGGGCGTTTGTCGGACCCGCGACGACGACGAGAAACAGTCCCTGTATTCCTGCAGAAGGCGTCGAAGCTGTTTGCTGTTGGCGAGCGGGAAGACTTGGGTTTACGTCGAAGGGTGGCTCAGGGATCGTCGTCGTAGCTTCGTCAGAATCTGAAAAGGCAAACGCATCGCTGACGGCCAAGATTTCTTCGATGTATGCAATCGTCGTGCCCCTGCTCAGGTGTCTGTATTCCTGGCTGAAATTCGTTAGCATCACGCTTCCTTTCCCTTCATATAGCCGAGCAATGCCTCTTGCGACGCAAATGTCACGGTCTAGCAGCAAACCCTGATCGCTCTCGATGACACCTTCGATGCATTCAGCCGTTTCGGTGCCGACGGGAATTATGATGCTGGATCTAGGAGGAATGGTGACTTGATCCTCGAGCACGTTCAGGGCATGTTGGCATGGTTCGTATCCGGTGGTGTCGCTTTCTCCGACGATAGGGTTATCGACTTGGTTCTTAAGTCGATGAGGGCGCCGTGGTCACTTAGGAAGTCCATTCCAAGTATCACATCCCTGGAGCAGTTTTGTAGGATTACAAAGCTCGCAGGATAAGTCCGGTTGTTGATAGTGACTCTCGCCGTGCAGACACCAATCGGCGTATTAGATGGCCTCCAGCGGTACGGATCTCGGGGCCTTCCCAAGCAGTCCTAACTTTCTTCAACTTTGCTGCGAACGGCCCACTGATGACGGAATAGTCGGCTCCAGTATCGACGAGAGCGGTGACGTTGTGGCCGTCGATCAGAACGTCGAGGTCGTTAGTCCGCCGTCTTGCGTTGCGGTTACGTCACGGCGTCGGGTCACGGCTACGTCGGTTTGCACCGCTGCTTCCGCGTTGCGTCGTCAGGTCTGCTTCCGGTCGCAAAGTTTCGTCTTCGGGACGTCGACGTCGTTCGGCGTGCGGCGGGGGCTCGGAACTTCGTCGCGGTGTCGTCGTTGACGGCGGAGGATCTTCAGCATTTCGTCGTTCAGCAACCGCACCTCCATCGGTTGCTGCCCTTAGTTTTCCGGATACGGGCTAGGCGACCGGCCCCGGTTTTGGCCAGTGTACTGCCGGCGGTGCGGTGACATGTAGCGGCCGGGCGACTGTGAGCGGGAAGGTCGTCGTTCTTGCCACTGTGTGCCTGTGAGGTAGTCGTCGATGTCGCGAGGCCGTTCGCCTGGCTGCGGGCGCGGCGCGTTGACGGGGAATCCGCGTAGCCCCATCTGACGGTACTGGCAGCGGGGGTACGTGTGGCCGGCCTCCCCGCAGTGGTAGCAGAGCGGGCGGTTGTCAGGGGCACGCCAGACATCGGTCTTCCTCGGGGTGTAGCGCTGGCCGACAGGTGGGCGGTAGGGCGTCGGTGGCGGCGGCGGCGTCTGGCCGACAGTTGGGCGGTAGGGCGTCGCTGGCGGCGTCTGGCGACGGTACTGCGGCGGTGTGTCGTCTTGGCGTGGGCGTGGAGGAGGAGCATGACGGCGGGCTGCAGCAGCATAGCTCATAGCTTGCGGCTGCGGCTTTGCTAACTGAGGCGCACCGAGTGAATGCTGGATCTCCTGGCGCACGACGTCGGCGATGGAATCCACTTGAGGTTGCGACGAAGGTAGAATTTTTCGCAGCTCCTCTTGCACGATTGCTCGAATCGTCTCACGCAGGTCGGCGGATCCTAGTGCTTGAACGTCGGCGTAGCTTGTGGTCGAGAAGCTGCGGTTGTATTGCCGTGTTCGCATCTCAAGCGTTTTCTCGATTGTTGTTCCTTCGGAGACAAATTCTTCGACGGTATTCGGCGGATTCCTCATAAGGCCAGCGAAGAGCTGTTCCTTTACTCCTCGCATGAGGAAACGAACCTTCTTTTCTTCAGGCATGTTGGGGTCAGCATGGCGGTACACCCGGGTCATTTCTTCCGCGAAGATGGTCACGTTTTCGTTCGGGAGCTGAACCCGTGTCTCCAGCAAGGTTGCGGCCCTTTCCTTTCGGACGACGCTCGTGAACGTCTCCAAAAATGCACTGCGAAAGAGACCCCAGGTTCGAAGCGTGGACTCCCGGTTCTCGAGCCATGTCCTTGCTGCTTCTTCCAGGTAGAAGTACACGTGGCGCAGCTTGTCGTCGGCGTTCCAGTTGTTAAATGTTGAGATCCTTTCGAAGGTCTCGAGCCAGGTTTCCGGGTCTTCGAATGACGACCCGCGGAAAGTTGGCGGCTCCTTGGGCTGCCGGAGAAGTATCGGCGCAGGCTGCACGGGGTCGGTCATCGTCGCTGCGGTCGGTGTTGGGACCTGGGACTGCCTGGTGTTTTCGGGAAGGAGCCCGTACTCTGGCTGCAGTCCCTTCTGCCTGCGGCTTGTTCGACGATCCGGGTTTTCTTTGCCGTCCTCCTCCTCGCGGCTTGGGCTTGGGTCAGCGCTTCGCGGTGGCGTCCGGATCATGAAGCAGCACCTCCACCAGATGTCACGTGGTCGTGACGTCGACGAAGACAGCAGCAGGCCTTTGCAGGGTGAAACTGTTTATTTGGCCGAACTTGTGGCCGGAAATAAAAACTAGCACTACAGCAATACACGCTGTACAATGATAGCGGCGAACAGGGCGTCGTCTGTCGATCAACTGACAAGCGATCAAGCGCGTCGGCTTTTATACAGGCGCTATCGAACTTTCCAGCAATATCGCTGGTGGCGGCGTTATCTCTAGACAAAACTGGAACATTCGCGTGCGGGGTGCAATCTGAACAAACCGATCTACTACAATCGCGACGCTTCTAGAACACTACTTCGCGGACAGCGTCGAGCGTTGATAACCGTCTCTGCCGGTCAAACCCGAATACATCAAAACAAGACAAGAAGTGGGCGTGGCAATGTAAATGTGAAGAAAGTAAAGTGGACGAAAAGATGACTTGCCGCCGGCAGGGACCGAACCTGCGACCTTCGAATAACGCGTCCGATGCTCTACCACTGAGCTACGGCGGCGGTCATCCTCCCGTCCACTTTCTGGGGTATATATGTTGATAGTGAGGGTCTCGTCCTGGCAGACATAATGCGTTCAGGTAGTATGCGAGGGTTTATTGGTCAGCTGCCAGCTCGTAAAAAAAAAAGATCACGTGCTACGTGACGCCAACAGGCAAGAAAAGAGTGTTCCACACTCGCCGCCATGGCTGCGATGGGCGCTGACTAACACTCCTAGGTTTAAATCAACATATATACTCCCACTATATATCCACTTTTACGTCTCCAATTACCTGATCATTAGTAGCAGTAAAAAGCATTTAGGAAGCCTAAAAGAAGGGAAAAATATATCGAAGTAAAATAGATATAAGCGGTCCCGCATCAAACACCGTGAATGAGTATAAAAACCGATATAGGCGGCACCCCCAAGAGCTAATAATAATTGTCGCGTTTTACGTCCCAAAACCACGATATGATTATGAGAGATGTCGTAGTGGAGGGCTCCGAGAGAGAAGAAATAGTAGAGAAGGAACGGCAGAGAGGTTAACCAGTTTAGGAAAACCGGTTAGCTACCCTACACATGCAATCAGGGTGAGGGAGATTTAAAGATGTAGAGGAAAGAGATAGAGCAAGACAGCACATGACACAGCACACGCACAGTCAGTCACTCTTGCGTGGTACGCGACATTTCTGTCACACCCGCTTGTCCATGCTCGCCTCTCTTAAAAACCTCAGCAGTGTCTTCGTCGCCTTCAGCTGCGGTGTCTTCTGTTGATGAAATGCAAGAATTGTTTCAACAGACATTTGTATACTGTCAAGGTGCGATAGAACGGACGCCAGCGACTGTTTCTGAACACTATATACCAGACAATCGCACAAGATGTGGTGTAGCGTCTCCTCGCAATGACGGACATCGCAAAGAGGGTTGTTGGCCGTTCCAAGGCGAAAGGAATAGGATTTCGTAAATGCCACCCCTAAAAAATCCCGACAGCCTGGGGTTTTAAAACGTAAATATAAGCGAACGGGCTTCCAGCATTTTCGTATTTTTCGGATCAGTAGTTAAGCACTATAACCACCAGACCACCGCGACGGGTAACCCCTAAGCGCTGTGTCAATTAAGCATTTAAGTTAAGACCACGGAAAATTCAGTGCCTATGGAAAATAGCGCAAAAACAATCGTTGGGACGCTAATGAGGAAAACGGAGCATTTGCAGAACAATGTTTCTCAATTCCCTTTGCCAATATTCGTGAGATGGCCCCTAATAATTTTCGTTATTATAATGCCGATTCAATTTCGCTGTTTTACGAAACAGCGAAACTGTTATAAAATTTCGCTGTTTGTTCCTGTATACTCCAGGCACACGCAGATTACTATATATTTGTCCTCAACCTCGCCTTGACAACAGTAAACTCAGGTGGAATATAGGTATACAAACAGTAGCGAAATGTTGCAGGCACTTCAGAGTAAGAATAAAGGATAGAGCTTATCCTGTCTAAAGACATATTGCAGTAAAGAGACCGAAAAAATCACACCATCTCCCGCTAAAGGGGACCATGAGGCGATGCGAAGCAGTATTTCGGCATGTAGAGCCCGCGTTTCAGAGGTGGAGTGGTGAAGGGGAAAGGGGAGAGTGGAAGTGGGGAGGTGGAAGGAGAGGGGGAAGGGAGAGGGAGAGTGGAGATGGGGATGGGAAAGGGAGAGGTGATGTGGAGAAGGGGAATGGAGATGGGAAGGGGAGGGGAGGAGGAGTGCAGAGGGGGAATGGAGAGGGGATGTGAAGAAGGTTTGCGAATGCGCAGCAAGGGTGGCCACGCCGCACACCACCACCACCACCACCGGATTGAACTCCGCTATAAGATGCTTCACATCTAAAAAACAATACAGACACATAGTTAATGTATGGGATGGTAAAGAAAGACAGCTTAGAAAGAGCTTGTGCTGTAGTGGAGCAGATGCACGAACGAGTATGCGCCTGTGAAAGAGGACGAAAAACGACGCGCGTTCGGATTGCGCGAGAGCCTGTGCCGCCTTTGCCAGTCTTGCATTGTGTTACCGTACGGTCCCTTTTCGTTGCGACCTCATTGCATCAATAAACCTCATCACATTTAGTGGAGGTTGCTGAGATCCCCAACCAGACCTGGAGCTCCGCTCTCGCAAGTTGGCCGAGCGACCACCGGACACCATGACTGACGCAGTCACTGCCCAGCCAGCACCACCGGCTGTCCCGTCCCCTTGTCCCGGCTCTACCCGTCAACGAGACCCGCCCATCTTCAGCGGAAGTGGTGAGCACGACGTCGAAGACTGGCTCTCCTTATACGAACGCGTAAGCGCCAGCAACAAGTGGGACGACGACTCTAAGCTCGGCTACTTTATCTTTTACTTCGCTGACGACGCTAAACTTTGGTTTACCAACCGCGAATCCGCCATCGGCAACTAGTCAGCCTTCAAGACCCTCGTAACCGAAGCATTCGGCCGACCAGAGGTCCGCAAGCTCCGCGCTGACCAGCGTCTACGCCACCGAGCACAGCAGCCTGGCGAGACATTTCCTAGTTACAGTGAGGATGTGCTAGACCTCTAGGCGGGTTAACCTATCTATGCCGGAAGACGAGAAGATCAGACACATCCTCAAGGGTATCGAAGATGGCGCATTCCAGATGCTGCTGGCGAAAAGCCCGACCACTGTGACAGTGCTCGTAAGCCTGTGCCAGAGCTTTGACGAATTGCGCCGTCAGCGTACCATCGCCCGGCAGAGCCTCCCACCACCAGATTCGATCAATGCCTTCGAAGTCGCAAACGGCAACGTTTGCCAGGACAACACTTACTAACCAGATCAAAGACTTCTTCAGAGAGGAAGTGGCCCCACAGCTCTCCCTGCTGCCTCATAGCGACGCGCCCACCAGAAGCCTGCCTCCAATACTGCAGCAGGCCATACGCACTGAAATTTGTGGGGCCCTCCCTGCAGTTCCGGGGTCTTACCCGTGCACTTCCATGGCGTCCCCCATCTCGAGTGCCGGCTACGCACCGCCTGCTCCATCTCCACCTCTCAGCTACGCTGCTGTGGTCGCGCGGCCCCCACCGCACCTAAGCTCCTTATCGGCACCACCCCATCCCGCCTCGTCTCCAATTTACCAGCCCCCACCACACTCCTTGCGTCAATCAGATGCGTGGCGCACTCATGACAACCACCCCATCTGCTTCGCGTGTGGCAACGCTGGCCATATTACGCGCGTCTGCCGCCGCCATCCCACACTTGCGTACGCCTCCTTCGGAACTCCTACCTACGCGCCACCCTTAGGCTGGAGACGCAGGATGTCACTCCACGCGCCACAGTTTCAAAGAAAAAGAAATATCTTCAAGAAATAGCATAGCTACGTGGTAGGACACCTGCTGGTCACGCAGACGCCCTGGGTTTGATTCACGCTAGGAGCAAAGTTTTTTATTATTAATTTTATTTGCATCTTTTCGGAGTTTTTCGTTACGGACAAGATGATGATTTTTCGCTCACAGCGAACGACGACGTCGCCGGAATTTCAACGAAACGAGTTTCTATAACGCTGTGGCGTTAAAATGCTCAGACCTGGTCAGAGGGCCCTTTAAACGTACGAGTGTTTTCGACTAACTACTTCAACTTGGAAGCAAGGTTCTCGTAAACTGCAATAGCGCCACTACTATGGGAAAGTGGTAAGCTGGTTTCGCAACAACGTAAACTATTTCGAGTAATTTCAAAAAATGGACGGAGTAAGGTCCGCCATTGCATATGGAGCCGCCTCACTCATGTAATCTGCACACTTTCTATGTCACACAACCACCTTAGATACCCTGGGGAGTTATGTCATTATTTCTACTCCTTTAAAAAAGATATAATACTCACAATAGAACTTGCGAAACGCCATGGGCGACAACCACTCACGGTTTATGTCTTTATTCTAAGTTGTTAGCTTCTACAAAAACTTCAATAACGTTGCTTAATAGGTTTCCTTACAGTACACGCAGGACATTATTATTAACATTTGGTTTGAATACATAGAAAACACGAAGACTCAGAGGAAATAGGGAGGGAACAGGCTGACAACTGCCACCTAAAGGGGCACAACGCCTGCCTGCTCATTTGGGAAAGGGGAAACATTAGGGAAAGGAAGATAGGGAGGAAAGAAAAAGGAAAGAAAATAGGTAAGAAAAAACAGTGTAAATTCAAATCACGCGCCTGAAAGTACAATAAATGTTGGCGATGTGGTTACCGAGACACGTGAAGCACTTTCGGGAATTTTACACACAAAAGAGATACCGTGACATCCACGCTTACAAGGCCTTCGCGGATTTCAGGGATATAAACCTTTACCAGATAACAAAAAGAATTTGTACTGGTCGGAGACACCGATCCGGTAACCGCAAGCTTCTGGGGCACTTCCGCTTTCACTTGAGAAAACGATCAGGGCAGAAGAAGGCAGGCAAAGGCGAATGATTCGACAACACGTACCGGAGAAATGAATACGGCAATTGAGTACAGTGAAAGTCCGGAATACGAAAGAAGCTTTGTGAAAGGGAAATGATTGAAACTACGCGTTTATTTAAACACATTTTGTGCAATACAGCAACAATATGGGGCTTTTTTTCTTCTTCTTGCTTTGTTTTCTTTTAAGAACGGAAGTGCTATGCTTTTTGGTATGCCGTTACGAGTTTGGAAAAACTATCATCATCATGAATGACCTCTACCGTTATAGCACGTGCAACGCAATAACTCGACCGGCCTGTGATCTCTTCGTCTTCACTTTCATCTTTTGCGTTGCTCCCCGAACATCCGCGCCCGGCGCGCACTCTTCAACCTGCGGCGATTTGTCCGGCGTAGGATGCAGGGACTCCGATCGGTGACAGAACGAGTAAAGAGCGAGAAAAAAAATGAGAGAAAGAAAAAGACACAGATAAACAAAAAATAAAAGGAAAGAGAGAAATAGAGAGAATAAAAGGGAAGAAAGACGGAGCAGCGATTCCCGCTGTCACGAATTACAGATACTTAGGTGTCGTTATTGAACGCGACCTATCTTGGTCGAAGCATGTCACAGCACTACGGACCAAGCTAGTCAGCTTTGTAGACGTGCTTCGTGTTGTAGCAGGAGTAAGGTGGGGCCCCCCTGAGAAAGGCGTTCTGCAGTTATACCAGTCATTGTTTGTGGGATATCTTTGTTAAGATCGCTTATATGAGAGATCACAACAACTTACTGGTCTCACCCAGACCATCGGCATAGGCGTCTGCGAGAAGCAAACCCTCACATGACCTTTCGACTCTAGGCTAAAATAAAGCGACGCCATGCCAGTCTGCTGCAGGGTGTGTTCGAACACGAGGTACCGGTCACCATACCAGATTTTGATGAAATATACTGTAGGTCTAGGCATTACATCCACAACAATGGCTTCGAAGTTAGTTTCGCGAAAACCAATTTTGTTCGCCTGGAAAAAATAAATTTTTTGCCGCAAAAAACACTTTTTCGCCAATTTCGCTAATTTTGAATTTTGTTCGCGCCTAGGGAAAAAACGGTGCACTACTTGGTCACAATATTTATTCCACTCAAAGAACAAGTGAAATACAATCTTATGAGTCTATTATTATTTTTTTGCCTGTCGAACCACTTTTGAAGAAAAAAATCACAATCTTGGCAAATCGCACAAAATACCTGTAATTCAGGAATTTATTGCTCTAAACAAGTACAAGTGAGGAAAATAAAAATCGGTACATATTGACTTTAATGCCTTCGCTATCTTTTGAAATAACTTTCGTGGTTTTATCGCGCTTCGTTGTACCGGATAATTGGGCTGAAACGTAAGTGATTTACCAAATACGCCGAATGTTGAAAATAATTTTCTCAAACAGGCCATTTTTATTTTTTTTTAATTTCTCTGATTGAAGTCAAGGATGTCATCTACCATTCTGCATAAAAAAACGTTGCATTAGTTTGGTTGCTAACAAGTTATAAGGCGCCAAATGTGACGAAGTCAGCGTAGCGGCCGCGTCGTTCATTATGTGCTGTGTAACTCGGATATAAATGGTCGAAAATACTTGTACGTGACATATTCACAAATCAGCAGCTCCACACCGACAAATGCGCAGCCAGGTGTCATGGTTCAGCAAGTTTTGTCTTGCGATCAGCCACTTGACAAACCAGCAGCAGCGGCCGCTCGATGCTGCGGGCGCTCACATTACAAGAGTGCCGCTTCGACTTCGGATGAGCTCCGCTTGCGCGCCAAACTACGCTCAGAGTACGAACGAGAATTTACTATAGCATGTAGGATTGCTACCCTGCAGAACATAACGGAAAAATTCACCAACTACTCAGCAACTCCACTGCACTGCATTGGATTTGAGCAATGCTCAGAGGAAACTACAACTATGCAGGAGGCGTCGTTGGCGCGATTTCAACGCCCTGTGGGGTGATGGCCAGTGAGTGGTACATGTCTGTGACGCGGCGCATCGCGTGCGCGTCAGCCGGGGTCATTCTCGCTCCTGCGTTGACGGCCGCGTGTCTAACGCATAGGACGCGACGAATAGGACGCGTACGACCAGGAACGCCACGAACATTCGTCGACTTCGCTTTGCTGGTCATCCACATTCACAGAGTGTAATGGGTCAAGATTTGTTCAGACTTCTGTCATAATATTTTAGGAAAAATTTGGAGCAATAAGGTAGAGCCGCAAGCTTGACTACGAGACTGACATAAAATGCCTTCCCTCTGGAACAAGGAGCTGCTTGAACAAACAGTGGGAACGAGAAAACGACATCAACTTAACTCGTGGACAACTTTTCTTGCAATGAAGCGAAGGCAACAGAGCGAAATAGCGTGTATCCTACCGCCAAGGAATGTAGTTCCACAATTGCGCCTGTATTTTTTACACGTCATATAAAAACTACTCCTTTATTTTCTACATGCAGCTCTTTAAGACAGGACGCAGCTCGAAACAGCGAGATGTATCTATTTATTTCACTTTATACGTTGTCACTTTCCGTTTGCACGCCTGAGAAAGTCCCACCTTTAACGTGTACGTCGAACGCTAATCAGAGTCTGCGTCAGTATCCAACGCTGACTGCGCGCAGTCATCACTTTCCACAGCGGTGGGAAACGCGTGCCGGACTACTTCGCGCAGGAGTACATGCGCAGAAGCGCCGCCCCCGTAGCTTTCCCTCCGTAGCCATGGAAAGTTGTCCACGAGTGTACCACATGTAATCTTCTATGGGAGAGCTCTATTGCATGCAACTGTCGTTGATACACAACACTTGAGGACTGCTACAGCCTTTGGAGCCGTGTCGTAACAGAGACAAGTGCGGCCGTCTTCAATGTCAGCCCACAAAAGGAAGCAGGATCTTTCCTGAGAGTTTTTATATCTCCGTTTCTAAACTGTACGCTTCTCTCTCATTAGAAGCAGATAGTCCATTTTTAAGCATGTTAAACCTCATTTAAATCAGTTTTGAAAAAAACGCAACCTAAACTGAGGTAAAGCTTAATATTGCCACTTCAGATTGAACAGCCTCTCTTAATCCTTCGATGAGCGCAGCATACGTATCTCCTTTTTCTATGCGATACAAAAGTAGGAATGCAACCTAACTATCGCCTGAGCTCAGCTAGGTGTACCCGCGGATACTATTTTCAAGCTTCTAGGGGCAAGTAAAGTGTGGGATTGGGCTAGTTGGTCTTCCATTATTAAACGGCTCAGCGGAAAAATTTAGACAAAGTACACATAGAAAAGACGAGGACTAGCGCAGACTTCCAAACGATTTCTAATAAAAGCACGCACAAATATATAGGCTACAGACAAAGACAGATCACATGCTAGGGGCATTTCTCCCGTCAATAACGAATTCTGAAAATTTCCCGCAATTGTGGCAGCGTCGGATCACAAACGCATGAATAATGCTCACAGAAACGCGCAGCGTGTCCTAAGCAAAGGCATGGTGTACGAGACCACCGCCGCACAACAGTATCCAAGATGACTTACATCAGGGGTTTCAAAAACGCCGCCCGCGGGCCGCATGCGGCCCGGCCCGTATATGGCTGTCTTCGTTCATTTTTTAGGGGCGAAGCATCTTAGGACCAAGCTTTGTAGTCGTGTCTCACTGTCCGCTGTCACGGTATATAGAAAACCATTGTTATAGTCGAAACATATATGCGTATGTTGCGACTACGATTATGATTATAAAGTCTCAGTTAAAAGACATATGTAGCACTCAAAACACTCCTGAAATATCCTAATAAAAATGAAATCGAATAATAATTAAAGGCACTATGTTCCCGAAAACAACAAATCTGGCTATCACATTTTTGAAGGATGTGCACAGTGGGATGTGGAAGGTATCGTGCCTCATAGTTTGTCTTCAACCAGAAACCGCGAAGAAATGCTTTCGTAAGAGCTTGAGTCGGAGACAACTTTAGTAGAAGTCCGCGGCATTTCTTCCTCTAAGGCGAAACGTAAGTGTGTATGTTGCGATTACGATTAAGGGACAAAGTACAAGCACAAACCCTTTATACTAGTCGGTGACTTCAACGTAGACATTATGGACAGCGACTGGATTATGCAGTATATAATCTCTCGATACGCTCTACGATGCATTTCATATGAGTGGAAACAACCAACAACCACCCGAGGAACATGCATAGACCTTGACTTTGGCACCTTTAGATTAGATCCACTCGAAGAGTCATTGGCTCTCTACTTCACAGACCACAAAAGAGTAATAATGAAGGAAATGCGGAATCCAGAACTCAAGACGATATACGAATTATAACAACTAGAATAAAACAGAAGAGCATTAAAGATGACCCAATAATACATTTGTAAATATATACACTTTATGTCACTCAGTTTACAGGAACCCCGTCGCCGTGTGGTAAAACCTAGCTCAGGAAGAACTCCACATTTCAGTCATTCTGGACGTCAGTGTCGATATGTTTTTCTTAACCTGACATCGAGTTCCCTTCATAAACGACCCACACATGAGATGCGGAAAGAGCAATCACTGAAATAGGTAGCTCACCAATTTTAACGCGGCAGCGTTAAAGAGCTCGTTTCGCAGAAACTCCGGCATCTCCGTCGTTGGTTGTAAGCAAGAAATAGCCGTTGTCCGTGAGCAAAAACTCCACATAGATGGAAATAATAACAATAACGTTCGGCTGGAGTAGGAATAAAACCAAGGCCTTCTGCATGGAAGGCAAGTGTTCTACCCACACAGCCACAACATTGATAAAAACTGCTTAGGAATGAATGCCATGCAATGCGAGGAGCCTCCCCACCGCATTTAATATTGCGTGGGAGAAGCGTAGATTAGCACCAGGCGTCAAACATAACAATAATAACAATTGTTAAGGTTTAACGTGTAGAAACCACGATATGATTGTGAGGGACACCGTAGTAGGTGGCTTTCGCTCCATAGAAGCACTTTCACTTCCATAGAAATTGAGACATCAAAACATGAGAATTGCGCAATGAGTGAGTGGTTTATAGTGCTGGCCCCCGCTCGTCACAAAGCGTTGAGGCATGGTTATATATCAGGACTCGAGCAGCAACAGCAGCAACTATGTGGACAGCTGCACAGGTGCGCGTGTTGCTTTACCGACGCGTAGTGGGTACTAAGCCAAATCGCGAAAGGGAGAATTATGACGAAGAGGGCACTTGGCAGCTCTATTGCAATAGGCATTCTACGACAGGTTCAAACGGCCAGTGATAAGCTCACCGCCGTTCCTTCCTTTGCGGCACGGTAGAGGTGTCCAAAGTGAAGCGAAGCGAGGCTAGCAATTGAGGAGGCAATGCGAACGAATTCCGAGAACGCTATCGCGTTGTACTCTTGAAAGCGAACGCTCGAGGGTCCTCTAAGTGATTTTTATAACTTCGCCTCCCCTCCCCCCCGCTCAACCTACTTACCTCTAACGGCCCTGGCATGACTCCGCTTCTTTACTGCTGCCCGCTGGCTGAGGGGATGTTGATACACATGACTTACATGGATTCCCAATGCAACGGCGGCTGCCGGTAAAGCACCTGCAACAAATGACACGCACCGTCTCAGAGATCCCAGTGAAGAATTATAGCCAAGAATCGTCAACGACACAGATGGAAGAGGAGTTGGACGAGAACATCCTCTTGACCACCATGACAAAAACACACCACACTGGTGGCAGCTTTAAATGTGCATTTTGAAGGCAAAACGCCAAAAGCAACGTAACATGAACCAAGAACTCGTCTGTCACTTCTCTCTTCCCAAGAATCCCACATCAGTGTGGGACGTCTAATGTCCTAATTAATTTGGTTAACGAAGTCATGAAGACAAGGTCAGAGAGGGCCGTGATGGTCAGCCATTCGGTGTGGCCAGCAACTGAGGAAGTCGCTTCCATATACTAAAGTGCCAGCCTTGGCCGTAAAAGGCTGTTTATGACGACGAAGGACATACTAATATCAAGTCTAACGAGCATCATTCTCAAGGCAAGCCAATCATTCCAATATATTCTCAGTCAAGCAGTTCGCACGGTCGCGTGAAGGAAGAAACATGGCAGGCACGGATTTCATTTCCGCCCTCGCCCCACATGAAATATTACAACAGGATCGCCTAGAACCACGGGAGAGAGAGAGACGATACTTTATTTTTGTCCTTGCTGGGATCAAGGGAGGCGGGGGCCGGGAGACAAGCCCTACGGGAACCCCTCTTCCACAGGTGGTGGCAGGACCTTGAGTCCTCGTGGCATCTTGGGTCCGCCGGACTGCACAGAGTTGGTCCTCCGGGCATGCGATGGGCAGCGTAGCTTCCCAGGTGTTGTTCGCGATATCAGCCACACACAAATGAAACTTGTACTAGGAAAGATGAGCTTACGAACACACGACGTTCAAACGAGCGTGCTCGCACGCTAGGCAATTGATCTAAGGCACTCATTCTCTTCGTCGGTGGTTCCTTTCCGAAATGCATTTATTACATAGCAGGACAGATAAGACACCATTCATACAAGCGTACCGCTCGTGTATGCACCGAATGATTTCAAGTGGGCCACGGCAGCTTGTGTTGCAAGCATTGAAAGTCAAAGAATCCCCAATCATCACCACCACCCAGGTGCATGAGAGCACGATAAGGTGTTCCGTGTGCTTGGGAGGCACTCCAGGTGCGGATTGTGTTGGACATCATTTGATAGAACGTTCTATCGCGCAGCACAGAATTGGTGAAGGCTTGTGTGACGGTCAGACATGCAAAGAGCAACCGTAACAGGGAGCCCTCCGAATCAGTTTGTCTTATGCCCGGCGAGCCGGGCAAAAGACGGAGGGAGACACCATCCCTACCGATAGAACGGCTATACAGCAGTCCCCGGATGTTGGAATCGAAACGTAAGATACCGCGCCAGAGAAATGAATTAGCCTGTTTTGTGTCTGGCTTAATTAAATCCTGCGCCGGCAGTTCGCAGAAATGGTCTCGAGCGCCACCACCAAACGTCTCGTGAATTTTCGACTCATGATACAGGACATTACCACACAAGAGTTGTTAAAGCCATCGCGCTCTTCAATTTAAAGGTTGAAAAAGAGTGTCCATGTACAATGATATTCAGCTTAAATACTGTATTTCCTCACGTGTTGTAAACATCTCTGAATTACTTATACGGTCCCCCAGGCGACGATCAATTCGTGACGTATTCTTACGGGGTGCTTTCTCTTCGCTTATTGGCTGTTTGCTCCCTGGCGTCCTTTCGTGAAGGTGCGGTTTGTTCTACTATAGAACGTGTATAAGATCGGGCACCAGGACGCCGGCAGCACCCAATGGTCAAGAAAAATGAAGAAACCTCGTACGAAGAACACTAATCATCGCCAGTGCCTCCAGTGAGGAGCACAGATGACAGGTAAAAAAAACAACAGCTATAACGCAATTGGGGTAACAAGAATCACCCCGAGCCCAACATTCATTTAGGGAAAAAATGTCGTTTTCCAGCAAGCAAACTATCCAAGTCAATGCAAATGCCAAATCCCGTGCAACAGCAGCAGCCACATAAGCTTCAGGTGAGCTACGCGAGATTTGCATTTTCCACAGCTCCAAAACACAATGCAAATGTACAGCGTGATCCCGGTTGTGAAACAGTCAATACGCTGATCGTACAGCTGTGGGAACAAGATCGAGCCGGAGAACGCAAATGACAGTGATACAAAAAGGAAGTTGAGCTTGATGAACAGGTGAATAATCGAAATGAAGTTCTAGATGAACAACACGCCGAATGAGATCGGCATCAGTTTGTGGCAGAACTGTAACAAACAACAACCCACAACAACACTGTCACAGGTAGCCAGGTAAGCCCACCAAGAGACAAACCGTCAACGGGCTAAGTTGAAATACTAGAGAAAGTACTATATCAATAATGTTCGAGGCGATAACCCTCGCAAGTCAGACACTCCCAAATATTCAATGCCATTCATGGCAGATATCAAGAAGTGAATGACACAGGCCACGCAGCAGCTAAAAGTCTTAACCCAAAACACCCAAGAAATATGTCACAGCAGTCGGCACCAGATCGGCAGAAACTAAAACGAGCCACCACACAATTTGCAAGGATGGCACAACTATAAAGCTCCCCGAAGAAATAAAAAGCGAGTGGTAACGATGCTTAACACATTGAACGACATGGAAAACCAAAAATGACGGGACAGTTAGTCACGCCACAGTGCACTACCTTCACCTGGGAAGCGGCAGCACTCCGGCATTTTGGTGCAAGCACTGAGGCAGCTGCGGAAATGTTGTCGGCTTCGAGTGCTCAGAGAAAAACACTGACTGAAGAACAACTGCCATATTTCTGTGTAATCCCGTTGCAGATTCGCCACAGAGATACGGTGTCGAGCAGCAACTACACCGCAATGGTTGCGCCACAGACAAAAAGTTAGCGCAGCTTCCACTAAGTCGCGCAAGGGTGGATTACAGCACAGCTCTTGTTAACACCCTGCAGACTGTACATAATGCGTGGGCGTCGTCGAGCACGTGCCGGTTCACGATCACGATAATTTTTCATCTATGACACAAGGTAAACTTTGACGATAACAGCTCTGCTGTAATTGCATCACTGCAGTCAGAAGACGTGCAGATCAATACGCGGGCAGTGACCAGAACTTCAAGGAGTGCAGAAACCAAAATCTTCGATCAATATTTCGAAACCTCACGCCAAGAGGCAGAAAACATCTGATTGCGGCGAAAACAAGTATCACGTCACGCAAATACCACGTGGACGACCACAGCGGTTACGTAATAAAACACGTGCCGTACAGATACAATTCACTCGCGCGCCTCCACTTTTGGGCACGAGTTCTACCAAAACGCGCAACTGGGTCCACACACAACGAGACCATGTATTTGTTGCTATCGGAGTCAAGGAAATCCGACAATGAGCGTCCACCTGGACGCGAGCAAGAGTAGGCGGAAAACAGTTTCGGTTTATAGACATAGCAATTGTACGGACACTCTCGGCGTGTTTTTACCGTAGCCGTCATGTCCCCTATAAAGTCCAAATTGATAACCTTCTACGTGCATTGTGTTCTGCCCCGGGTAAACGCGCGCGAACGGGAGCGACGAACGCGGCTACAGCAGAGATCACAGTTGCCGGCCCATCCCCGTCGCTCGGAGGGCGGATGCGATAACATCTACCCGCTCGAGAGAAGTTATGGCGCCGACGCGGAGAGCAAACGCCTCGTCCGTCTTCAAAGATCACGCGAAGGGAGGGGGAGGGTTGTAACTCGACCAGCACCTTTGAACTTTGATTCAAAGGGCACGGTCGCGATCGCTCGCGCGAGCTATCTCGGCAGCCATCAGTAGGTGGCTGCGCTCTGAACGTTTTGAGACTCTGCGGAAAGAGCATCTCTCCTTAGGAGCGGCCGTATGCTCTTTAACCAGGGATTTGCAGAGTTACGCGAGTTGGGGTCCACAATATTTAGCTGCCAGACTCACTTCCTATAAAATATGATTTTTGCTATCGCATTCATTGCTTCACACTTGCGGTGAAACTGACTTTCTTGATCCATTGATATTGGGCTCTGTCATGGATTCATGCTACACGTGATCGCGGTCATCATTCTGCCGTACACATCTCCAACGTCACTCAATTTGTAGCTCTCTCATCGCGTCTTGCTGATGGTTTTGCGACGATACCGGTAAAAGAGGACGACTCGCTTCTATACTTCAAACTTCAAATTATTTTGCTGTAAGACGCTTGTTCCCTGTCCAAATTCCTGGCAGCATTCTTACGAGCACTCAAAGCTCATGCTGCAGTCACTTTCGTGTCAGGTTTACGTCCGATTGTGGTGCCTACCCTCTAACATCCCTTCATTTAGCTTAATCAATGAATGAACTGTTACTGAGTGAGAATTCGGAACCCAAAGAGATATGGGGCGGAAGAAATTTGCGAGCCGCCAGAGCGCATGCGTAGAAAGGAAGCCACTATTCAGCTCTAGCGCTCGCGCCGTCCCAGAGCCCAAAAATAAAAAAACTAGCGTGTGTTGCCAGCGAGACGACGCATGTAGAGCGCGGGCCACCGCGCAGCACGGCTCGTGTCTCGCATGAATTTCATTTGCCACGCTTGGCGTCCCGTGCGTTTTGACCCAACATCGATCGTTTTTTAACCCAAACTCTCAAACACTCTTGGCCTCTGAAGCACAAGAGCAGCCTACACAGCGCAACTTGGGGACGCAGTGTCTTGGGTGCCCCATTCTAAAACCCTTTAATGAATTGCCTGCTGTTAACATTCACCGTTAGGATCACTCACCGTATTCTGACGTGCACTCGACTCTGGCATATAATCACCAAACGGGAAGCGGGTGTTGGAGCAGGTTGATAGGCAAATATTACAGGTGATAGACATATTACATTTTTTTTCCAAAACACTATTAGACGTGCTCATATAAAAGCATAATCGTACTGGTGATATCTACAGAAAATGCCTGAATGGCAAATTGTGACTTTTGGAAAATGTCAGAAATAAAATAAATATCGTGAGAGACAACGGAGGACGTAAGGTGGTCGTGCAGATAAGAAAGAGAGCACATTGCGTATGCAGTTCGGCTCCATGAGGAGTACGAAACGGCGTGCCAACTCCATATAAAAGTGCACTGAGTGCTCTAATGCATTCACAAATTGTGATAAACACACATTTCAATATCCCATCTCATATTCATTGAACGAGGCGGCTTTCAGAACTCCCACAATAGATTCCACGCCGTACTCTAAATCCTACATCTAGTGTTCTAAACACATTAGTACCCACTGTCGCCACACCTCCGACTGTCGACAATGTAAATTCTGTCGCCATCGGGTAATAAATATATGCTCGCACAGAAAACAAGATACCGGGATGCTGCGAACTTTCTAAGAGTGCCAAGGCAAAAGCCTAGTGAGCCCATAGCGCTGTGAAATGAACCTGCGAGCCCACGTAGCGACGTAAATGTCACCGAGAAGAGCGGTTTTCTAAATGCTACAGCAGCGGAAGAACTCACGGAGTAGCGAGCACAAGCAGCTAAATTGGGCCTGGCGCCGACTAGAAGCGAACGCGACTTGCGCATTGCAGTCCGTGTAGACCGCGCATGCTTCGAAAAGCCATCGCTGCAGAACCGCTCAGCACCACATATCTCCACACAACGTAAAGTCATCGGTCTCGCCCTGACCGCCGCCGAGTCCCAAGGGATTCCAGCCAACGGCTAGAGGGATGAACGGGGGCAGAGGCCAAAGCCTCCTCCCCCGTCATTCTCGACGGGTGTCAATAAATGTTATTTCTCTCTCTCCTGATATCAAGCAGGTTGATCTGTATAGCCTTGAGAAAAAGTCATTGCGCCGGGCAAATTTTGCCGACACTCTGAGATCAGCACTGATCAGCCGAACGAGAAACTTAGACGGAAAGGAGGTAATTATTCTGTAGAAAAATTTACAACTTACATTTCCGGAGAGAACGTCCTTACTCTTGGAATGACAACTATCTCGGACGATTTCTTATAGTGGTTTAGGTCAGCAGAACCAATCTCCTATTGGAAAGACTATCCGTTGTAACCACCACGGAACGTTCCTGGAAAGTTTTCTTTGCTTCAGTTGGTATTTAGCAGGGTGGTCGAATGTGCTGTTTAAAAAAAGGCATTACATGGGCAAAAGTAGGAAAAATACCGTTTTCAGGTTATTTTTGCTAACTGGGCGGAAGCCTTAATGCAACAAGTTCGATCTACAACTTTCCTTTAGAAAACACCGTGAATAAGAACACAGCAGTGCGTCGCAGTAGTAAGAAAATAAGACGGAGTAAAAGTAGCATCACGGCAACAACAGCGTTCCGAGTACGCCACCGGTCCCCATTAGCGCCGTGAACATGACGTTGACCCGCCGTGGTGCTCAGTGGTTACGGTGCTCGACTGCTGAACCAGACGGTCGCGGTATCGAATCCCGGCAGCGGCGGCCTCACTTCAATGCAGGCGAAATGCTAGATGCCCGTGATAATACGTTTAGGTCCACGTTAAAGAACCCTCGGTAATCGAAAATTCCCGAGCTCTCCACTACTGCGTCCATTGTGGTTTTTGGACGGAAAACCCCAACAATTAATATTATGGGAATATGCCGTTAGGCGCGTTGTTCCTATGTAACGCAATCTTCATGGAGGCGCCAGAAAAATGTGCTGTGTGCTCCGCTAATTTTTGAAAATCTCTAAATGATGCAGGTTTGGCGACTTTCACCGTATATCGTGTCCGTAAGAATGAAAAGCAGTGAAGTGATCACTGTTCACTGAATTTAGTAAATGTATTTTGTAAATGTGTTTTTGTAAGAGATCTTAGTGATCACTGAAGTTCCCAGACGTATACGTGTATTCGTTTAGAAGTTCCCAGACGTATACGTGTATTCGTTTAATATCACTTGTCAGTTTTAACCACACCGGCACGTCTGTATCAGTAAGCGATCCTATGTTCTAAGCATGGAAAGTGTCCCAGAGCACTGTTTACCATGTTTAAGAAGCGAGTGCATGCATGCAAGGCTCTCTGCTTGTCTCCGGCTGCATTAGAAAGCGTTGTGATAGACCATTGTTTCTTAGGGCACGATTGAGCAATGGTCTACAAGAAATGATTGACAGCAATAAAATTCACTGCACCGACACCTTCCTGCCTTTCCTCTTGTTATGCATCGACTTCCCATAGCATGATCACAACAAAACGAACTCAGCTGCTAAGGAGCTTCTGTGCATGAGATAGGCATGGGGTGAACACCAGGAACTCAGCATTGTTAGAACGCGTCTTGTCATGTGTAGTGCGCCATTATTGAAACAACTACTCATGTGTGTCTGATGTCACGGAGTCCTACGGCAGGCATCATTCCTTTAGCCTGTTTCCCCAAATGCTCACGCCGTTCACTTTCGGCCGTCGCATTCGATACCGCTGGGATCGAACTATACACGATGGACCCGAGAGTTTTTTATGGAAAAACAGGTAAGTCCTTTTCTTTGTCAATTCATATTGCAGGACAGCGTAAACAGACGTAGTCAATACTATGAAGCTAGAAATGAAGCGCTGCGCTCATTTTTTAGAGAACCTTTGTCGCTGAACCACCCCCTACGTCTGAAGGGTCTTGAGGCAAATATATTATTTGTGTCTCTGGTGTTTCAGCGGAAGAGTTTGTCGATGACCTGACTCTAGGACATGACTGTGTACTACGGTGATGATGCACTCTCAAGTTTTAAAACATGTTCAAGACACGCGCTTACCGCTGCACGTTGCATGGGCAAGGCTACGCCCACTGCTGCTTGGGCTTTCTGCCGGAATACACCAATTGGCAGCGTTATATAGCGGCTCTTCGACATCAAAAATTGCTTCAGCGGTAACAAGTCTAAACTAAAAAACTCGCCACAGTACGCCGATAGACGGTACGTGGGATGCTCAATTACCAAATGTGATTTTACACCGGCAAATCTGAGAGCGGTGTTCAGGGAGCTAGGTGACACACTGTGGGTTATGCATGGCCTAGCGGTAAGCATCATCGTGTGTTTTTTGACAATTACTTCACGAGTTACAACCTCTTGAAAGATCTTCTGCATGACGGCATTTACGCATGTGGGACAGCAATTCCAACAGAAAGAACTTGCCATGCTTGCAAGATGATAAATCAATGAAAAGAGGCGACACAGACTGGAGTGTCAGCGACGACAGCATCTCCTGTCTAAAATGGAAGGATAAGAGGACTGTTTACACTGCTAACGAATTTTCATGACCCTTCCATTGAAGTTGAAGTGAACAGGAAAGAAAGGATGGGACAGTGAGCAAGGTGTCCTGCCCGGCGGCGTTGCAAGACTACAACCATAACATGAATTTTGAAAATATGATCGCGCAAAGGGCAATATGAAGTAGACAGAAAATCACGATTATGGCACAGGATCTGTTTCCACCTACTGGATTGCTGTGTCGTGAATGCTTTTCACGTGCACCGCAACTCGAAGGAGTTCCCCTCTTCACCATGAAAGAGTTCCGGAGAAGTGTGATGACATCGCTTACCAGAAGCCCAGGTTTGTAGAGAGGCCTAACACAGTGACTCACACAGTACAAAAAACGAACTCAGCCCCATGCTAAGGATACTGCCGTACGTCTAACTCACAGCAAACACCAGCCAAAGCATGAGAAGCGGAGGCATGGGGTGAACACCAGCACGAAATCTCAGCATTGTTAGAACGCGTCTTGTCATGTATAGTGAAACATGCAACATTCCATTGTGCCTGCGGGATTTAAACAAGGACTGATGTGTTGTCCGCGTTCCACCGAAAGTGCCTAATTCCCTTGATGTCAACGGTGAGGGTCACGGAGTCCTAGGCAGGTGACCAGCTTCGCGCTCATTCCTTTAGGAACTTATGTGTCAACTTTTTTCTTTTGAAAAAACCAATGTCATTGGTGATATTTTCCTCCAAAATTAAAGTTCTGTGCATGAAAGAGTTAACGGCACGTCTACAATGACAAGCCAGATATTGCACATTGGTCGTTATTACGCGGCAGAAGTCATTACATAAGCCGAGAATTTATTATAATTGACCGAAATAACTTTTTCGTGTTTACGTAGATTCAATAGAGATAAGAATATTCTGTCTCCGAAGGCATTCCGACGACCTAATATTTTGCAAATATAATAGGGACCCTATTAGGAGCGCTATGTGTCCTACTAACTGATACAGAAAGAAGCTATGTGTTTAGAAAATTGGGGAATGATTTCGGCACTCTGCATTTTGTAGAACCCTCTTTGTAAGATTTAGATCGCTATGCACTTTGCTATAAGATAATGGTAAAGTAAGCCTATCATGAAGCGTGCCTAAGACGACCAGTTCAGACCGTGTAGGATTCTTGCTGGTATGTGACTGCTGACGGAGTCGTTTGCCCTGGCCCTATGGTTCAATGCTCATTAACTTACAGCCACAACAACAGCACAAGTTAGTTCTGAAACTTTTTTTATCTTACTTATCTGGATGACAAAACCATCCGGTTTATATTTATTGCTTCACGTTAATCTTCAGTAGGCGCCAAATCTTATTTAAAAGATGAAATCAACGAATACCTCCTCCTTAAAGAAAGACATACACTTACCGAAAAAATTTGACAGATCCCACGTACCGTGCGAGTCGATGTTATGCGAAGCATGTAGCGGGTAGGTAACTGTGGCGTAACTTTTTTTCTGAGCGACACGTTACAAAATGACGCTAAAGATTTGTATATATTTTACACGCACACATATATATGTTGAAGAGCCGCATATGTGTTATATAACCAGTTGTTTACGGTTGGGTAACGCAGCCTATGGCAATGTGGGTATTACCAAAACCAGAAACGGTAAGCTGATATGTAGTGCTTATACGTGTCCCGAAAACGCACGCACGTTTCACGAACACGTGTGCATGTGTGCAAGAAGTTATTGACAGTTCTTGAACAAGGGCATCATCACCATGATCAGTGAGCACCAGCAGCTGGTCATGACTTGTTATAGGATCCGGTCGTGATCGTGGTGACGAGGGGTCCATGTGTAGTGAAGTATGTGGTATAGTAGAGCTGTTGGAATTCGCGGATGCCTCGGTCATTTCGTCGACAAATTATCTGTCGACAGAGCCGGCGACATGTCCGAACCTGAAGCCACCCTTCGTGTTGGTGAGGTATAGGCCGTCGAGGATGGTAGGCCTGGATAGTGCTACGTAGACCAACTTCAGTGGATGGTGTTTGTCGTATTCGTAGACTACCTGGGCGTATGTGGCCTACGTAGCCTAGTCTACAAAGCAGCTGTCAATTAATCTGGCATCATCTTCGGTCAGCATGAGGAAATCGCCCAGCCTCGTAAGAAATGAAGGGGACACTGCGTCGTTCTCGTGGACGAAGTGCACTTTACGGTGCTGTGATGTGGATATCATACGTAACATTCGTTAATGTATTCCTCCGGGGTCGAGCAATGCTCCAATATAGCTTCCTGAATCATAGGAATACAAATGTAATGTTTATTAGACTGCTATCAAAGAGGAGCCAACACTGGAACTACAGACGTTCATCTGATATGACGCCTGTATCGTAGGTGTACACATCGTAGGAGTATCATGTAGTGTTTATTGCTGTCTTGTAAAATTAGATAGCCAGCACCACAACCACAATTGACGTTGCACCGATGTACGCCTGCGTAGGCTGTTTTTCCCAAGCCAGTTTATAGACCAGGCGTGGCTCAGTGGTAGAATACCTGATTGCCACGCAGAATGCTTGGGTTCGATTCCTGCTGGAATCCTAATTTTTATTATTTCCATTCGCAGAGTCAACGTTGCCGATGTTAGTTTTCCTTAACGCTCTAGCATTTAAGTTGCAGACGTCTGTTCTCGCCGTTCCTGTGTAGATATAAACTGTCAATCACCTGTGGCGCATACCCGTATACACCGCGGCCCGTGGTAAACGGGTATGTGCCACACGTCTCTAGTGGAAAGGGTTTGACGACGTACGCGACAGGATTTTAACGTTATTCATGTCATGACCCGGCAATCATATTCGTCAAATCCTCTTACCCTCTCATGCAAATTTTGGTCTACACCAACTTAAGGAGGCGATCATGAGAGCACCCAGACGTAGGCGGCTAGATAGATAGATAGATAGATGATAGATAGATAGAGGATACGTATAGAAACGCTCAAAGTGCCAGAGGTTCGCTAAGAAATGCTTCGCATTTAATAGTCATTTGATAGGCCACGCATCGGTTAAATGTGGAGGTAGGTGAATATAACCACACGTCGATAGAAGATGAATAAAGGGGGAAAAAGGGGAAGCTTAAAGCCTTTTATGAATGTGAAGGTGAAAGGTTATTTTAAACCATAACGACGTGGAATGAAATTGAGGCCAAGCGGCTGCTTGTACGCAGCATACAATGGAGTTTTCGAAATGCGAAAGCATCGCAAACACCCACAGCCTAGCGAGTACAGGCAGCCAGATTTGGCCCAGATATGACTATAGGAGCGAACGCGACTCGAGCGGTTCACTACATCGACTTAGAAGATGAACATTAAGATAGCTTTCGCCTTCGAATTGACTGAGCCGAATACATAGGGACGCTGTGAGTTGTTGATGTCATGTTTGCGTGGGATCCACTACACACTGTGTCCGTGTTTATGTTAACCACTTCAGCGACCAAAAAAGGTTTAATAACGATCATTGACGTTAGTCGTCGTTAGCCATATAAAAGAGTGCTATAGCCGCCAAACACCAACAGATATTGTGGAAGCTCTCATTTGCCAATACACAACCTAAAATGCACTCGTTTTGTAAAGTGACCTTTCACTTTCGTATTATACCGATTTCTATGACGGAGGGTTCAACGTCGTCGTGCACATAATAGACTCCTGCCGCTTGACCATAGCTGCGCTGTAGCTCGTTGACTCGATGTTCCGGTGGTTGACGTGAAATTCGAGGTGTATGCTTCTCAGTACTGGTTGAGTGATGCATGTTCGGAGGGAGTTGACGCCGCTTGTCCTCCTTGAACGGTGGAGCGGAGTGGAGTTGTCTCATGATGGCACGGCCAGCTTCAAGGGTGGCTTGGCTGCCGTATTATGATGATAAATGGGCCTCAGTTAACTTAAATAAGTATGCTCCATTGGTACGGCTTCAGCATTCTGGGTGCTGATCTCACCGTTTTACAGCGAAAGCTGTTAGAGATCATTTCAACGGCCGTTTTTGGTGGCGTAGTTGTCCGCCGCCGCCGCCGGTGTCCGTACCACTATCGCTCGAAATAAGAAAAAAACGAAATGAGAAAAAATTTCAGGATAGAACGGGGTCAACCTGGGCCCTCTGCGTTGGGACCCAGTGTTGTACCTCAGAGCCATGCCGGTGCTTGGAACTGCCTTGCAAAACGACGCTATACAGGCTTCATGCCAGAAGGAGCCACATTAACATAGAATTTAGTGTAGTAGAAGAGTGAAATAACAACCACGCACCACACAACACGAATTCTGTAACCAGGCGTCACACAATGCGAATTGCCAACGAGTGGGCTGTTGGATGCCCCAACCCACTACAAGATGCTCTGCAATAATTCTTCATCGCATAAGGCAAACACCAACAAAGTGCGCATAATGCCTTAATGTTTTAGCGGGCACCACGCTCTCCGTTGATGCAAAAATGCCATGTGGCGCTTCCCTACTTCACAGAAATTATGATTTATAGAGCGTGGGTTCCTCGCAAGTGCACCTGCATTCGTTGCCAAGGAAGCCCATGAGCCCATCTTTCATTTCCTCAGGGTCTCAATAAAGTTCTTCCCCCCTCTCTCTGTCTCTCTTTCTCACGTCAATATATGTTATATTGCATGGTGGGAGAGGTAAATAGCGACCGGGCGTCACACAATGCGAATACGTAACTGGTGAGCCGTTTAAAGCTTCCACCCATTATAAAGGGCTGACCACAATTCTTCATCGTCATCGTCGTCTTAAACAAAGTGCCATAATGCCTTACATATGGAGCTGAACCTCGCTTCTGCGCACAATGACGGTAATGAGGAGAGTATCTAGTGTGCTTGTATTAGTAGCCCCAAGGGAGTTTACAACGGGCTCTAGAAATCCCCTCTTCCAGCTTTCGCTTGACTGTGCTGCGCTTTCCGCGCAGGCCTGGCATTTTTTCATATTTTCTACACCACTAGGGCGCAGTCAGACCCAGCAGAACTAAAAAAAATACCGCGTTAGAAGGCCCGTAAGCCAAAAAGAAAGAGCATGAGCGCGCACAGCCGTCGGCACCTCTCGCCCCTCACCCTGTTTCAAATATTTAGTTTTAGCCTACAGAGCAAAGAAAAGGAAATAAGAGAAGCATGTCATGGTGTCACTCTATTGGGTGTTACGTATCACGCCGCGAAGTCGCACGCTCCTGCAACCAATGACAACCTACGTCGTGACCGTTGGGAGCTCCTGGGCTTGAACTCAACCGAACGATGGCCATCCCGGCTTCATTGTGTTAGCTGTGTGAGTGGTTAGTAAACATGGTGTGCGGCATTGTCTTTTGTGTCTCGTGTGGTCGGGGGCCAGCGAAAAGAAAACCACTTACACGGTGGCTAATGACTAACCGTGTAGAATGCACTGTGAAATGTTCCAATGCCCGCGTCTGCTTTTCTTGTGTGCAAGGTGTATTTGAAACTGTATGCGCGTTATCGTGCAGCAGCTCCAGCGTCGTTGAAGTTGAACGTTCTATTCCTGCCTTTGAATGTTTGTTTTGGCAGCACATGGTGGTACCTGCCGTGGTTATTTTATAGGGAATTATGGGCCCTGCTTTGAATTTATACGAGCTTTCGGTTGAATGAATCAACGAAGGCGTACGCAAGATATTAGGCGCCTTCTGTGATTTGAATGCGTGTGTTGTGCCGTTGATTATTCAAGCGCGGAGGTCAACTTGAAAGTACTTCAACTTGAACGTGCCCACAGGGGCTGATTCAGACTTGCGTTTTGGTGAAAAAACAAAGGGTTCGCAAAAGCTTTGCAATTTCGATATCGACTTCTTTATCATGTTACGTGTTTCTTCTTGCTCCTGTTTTGCGGGCGTTATGGCGGGAAAATGTTCGGGGTACGTCGTATTTCACCGCTACCGTGCTAGTACCCTAATTTTCCCATTTTTAAGGGAGGGGTTGGCACAAGGCGTTCTTCTGAAAGGCAATATGTGCTCTGAGCAAGTGACGTAGAAATGGTCCGGTCTATTTTAGTCATCGAAATTTTCGGTTTACTGATGCCCCGTTCTCGCCAGCAGTATATAATGCATGGCTTGGGAAAGCTAAGGGAAAGATGGTGTCGAGGAGCAACCGTGTCACCCATGCCAACGTTACTTGCGTGAACGCAAGATTGAGGAAGATGTGAAGGATGCCATTCAGCTTTGTGTAAGTTGGGGAACAGGGAGAAGGGTGGTGTGTTACGGCATTGTTAAGCTCTACTCTTATTAGTAGAATATCTCAAAACTTCTCGTTTATTGTGGTGACGACTTTCATTCTTAATTAGTCTTGCACTGAATCAGTTTTTGTTAGTTTTCCCAGCTTCCTGCTCTTTTGCACGGTCTAAAGATATCGTCGTGTCAGGGTAACTGTTATAGTGGAATTGTTGTGAACGGTGGTCTGATTCAGGGTTCTTTATTATGACGTTCCACTAGCATTAAAGGGACCCTGAAACGGTTTTGACGATTTTGTACGAACACATTGAGCCGGTAGAGCAAGTCCTAAGGATCATTTACTGACTGATTTAAGCTCTGTGCGTAAACTGTGCAATTTATTACAAGGCTTTAAAGCTGCGAATCGTCACCGATCACAGCGGCTCAGCCAAACGCGTTTTCAAACCGCCCACTTCCAGTGCGCGTCGTATTGGAAGTGCGACGTCACGCAGGCGGCTGATCTGATTGGTTATGTCCAGTACACGTCACTGAACCTCCTGTGGGCAGCGAGCGTCGTCTGCCTGTGTTACAACGTACTCCGTGTTGACGTGAGCTGAGCGACAGTGTTTATCTCAAGGTTTCTTTTCTTGGACATAACTTATTGCCCTAGCCGTGTTGTGTGGTAGCGCATGTGAAAAACTCGCTGCAGGCTTTGCGCTACTAGCGAGGCTGACATTGAGCAAGCTCTTTCCCTCCTGCCTTGAGCGATTTAGATTATGATAGCGCGACGTTGCCGCATGTGACGCCCCCTCATAAATTTGTTCCACGGCGGTCAAATTGCGGCACTCCTAACGATTTTTCACGTCATTCTTTTGAAGGTACTTTACTTTTGTCAAACTTCCACACAAATTTTTGTGGAAAGCGCCTTCCGGGTGGCTGAAATTTTATTGTTGTATCCGATAGGTCACTGATAATTGTGTCGCTATATACGGTTTGATTTTCATCATCATCATCATCATCATCATCAGCTGGCCTACGCCCACTGCAGGGCAAATGCCTCTCCCATGTTCCGCCAATCAACCCGGTCCTGTGCTTTCTGCTGCCACGTTATACATAGAAACTTCCTAATCTCATCTACCCACCTAATTTTCTGTCTCCCCCTCACACGTTTGCCATCTCTTGGAATCCAGTCAGTTACCCTTAATAACCACCGATTATCCTGCCGACGTGCTACTTGCCCGCCCCATACCCATTTCTTCTTCTTGATTTCAACTATGATATCCTTAACCCCCGTTTGTTCCCTGACCCACTCTGCTCTCTTCCTGTCTCTTAAGGTTACACCTATGATTTTCCTTTCCATCGATCGCTGCGTCGTCCTCAATTTAAGTATAACCCTCTTTGTAAGTCTCCAGGTTTCTGCTCCGTATTTAAGTAACGGTAAGACGCAGCTGTTATATACCTTCCTCTTGAGGGATAGTGGTAGACTACCATTCATGATTTGATAGTGCTTGCCGAATGAGCCCCATCCCATCCATATTCTTCTAGTTATTTCACTCTCATGGTTCGGCTCCGCGGTTACTACCTGTCCTAAGTAGACGTACTCCTTCACAACTTCCAGTGTCTCGCCCCCTATCGCAAAGCGCTGTTCTCTGCCGAGATTGTTCCACATTACTTTAGTTTCATGCATATTAATTTTCAGACCTATTCTTCTGCTTTCCGTATCCAATTCAGTAATCATGAGCTGTAATTCGTCTCCCGCGTTACTCATCAAGGTAATGTCATCAGCAAATCGCAGGTTACTGAGATACTCTCCATTAACTCTTATCCCTAATTCATCCCAATCTAGGGCCCTGAAAACCTCCTGTAAACACGCGGTGAATAGCATTGGAGAGATCGTGTCTCCCTGCCGTACGCCCTTCTTTATTTGGATTCTGTCGCTTGCTTTATGGAGGACTACAGTGGCTGTGGATCCGCTCTAGATTTCTTCCATTATGTTTGTATAGGCTTCGTCGATGCCCTGATTACGCAGTGCCTGCATGCCTGCTGATGTCTCCACCGAATCGAATGCCTTCTCTTTTTGATTTGATTTTACGTCGGGGCAATGTGACTATTGAGAAATCTGCACAATTTGATCATTATTGCCGATATATCTTTATATCCGAAATCGTTAAAATGTGATTACACTGTACTTAAATTTTGACTTGAGTAGCTTATTGTGCATTGCGCGTGACCATACAGTTCTACTCTAGAAAACTATTTAGGCGCCGCGTTCTCTAGAACTTTTTTTTTCGGGTGACACAGGCCTGGCGTCTTTCATCATCTCTCTCTCTAACGGTGGTGGATGACGGAGCATCAGCTATACTTGCGGAGAACCTTTCTCGTCACTGAAGCGAAGGCTACGGAGCCAAATCGCGCGTATCGTACCGCTGATGAGTGTAGTGGCGGAGTGACCCGCCCTACGACGCCGTTTCGCAGCAGCATCTTCGGCGCGGTAATGCGCGTCTACCCGCAGTCGCCGCATTCGATGCCGAACGACATTGCGACGAGCATTTCTTTGAGCATACTCTTCCTCGGCAGTCGTGTACTTCCTCGGTCGCCCATGTCACGGCTAGGTGTGCCCGGCGCGAAGTCTGGACGGGCTGTGTGTTGCAACGACAGCCACGCCTAGCTCTATTTACAATGGCTTCGCGAAGCCTTGTAACTTATAATTCACGCCCATCTGTTTAATATTTATTATATTTTGTGCTTACTGTACTGTTCTCGCAATTCATGCTTTCAGATATGTTTACATTTTTAAGTGCGGAGCAACTTTAGGGGCCCGGGCTCTCGCATGGTTTCGTCGCTTGGCGTAACGCAGGCGAGAGGAAAGCAAGTGAGAAGCAGTAAGAGAGAGAGGTAAAAATAGGAAGAAAAAGATAGATATAAACAGAAATTAATGAAAAAAAGACAGAAAAACGGTAAAAGAGAAAAGAAAGAAAGAGAGGAGGAAAGCAAGAAAAAAACCGAAGAGGAACAAAGAAGGCTGTCCAGCTCTGCACTTCCTTCAGGGCTTGGCACCCCTCATGCGAGGCTGCCTTAATTTTTTATTGTTTTTCGATTTCATGTTTCAATACTTTTCTCTTGCTCGCCACTTGGAGGAGGTTAGGAGGAGGAGGATAGGAGGTCCCGCTGACACTGCTTACCTTTGGACCTCCTTCTGTAACAATTATGAACCATGTCACTTCTCTCCATCACGATGTCACAATAAACATCAAACTGTGGACACGACAATGGGAGAGAGGTTATGGCCATTCTTATGCTCCGCTCCATACATAGGAGGCAACGCTTGGAAAGCTACGCATGAGGTTCGGTAAGCAAAATGTATAACTCCGCGCGTCTCGCAGCCGCGTTTTGTCGTTGTGTGTGATCGTGCGCGCAGAGCAAGGGTACGCGCGTGAAGCGTCTCTTGAAATGAAAACAAAAGAAGCGAACGCAACGAAACGAGAACAGACACAGAACAGCCGTGTAACAGAGTTGTTCATCCATAAGCCACAAAAACTCCCAATTTGTTACTCCGCATAAAACTGAAACTGCTGAAACTAATCCCATGTGGGTGGGTGCGAGAGAAGAATGGACTATTTCCCGATGCGAAAATTTCGATTGCAAGACGTCTGGCTAGGCTCCAATTCATTGACTGCTATTAGAATGTTCCAGAAATGTTCCAGAATACTCTGCACGCTGGATTTTCGTGAATCAGCAATCGTGCGGCCCGGCTTCCTTCGTGAACATGCAGTTGCCTACTGTAATACCTGCTATCGGTGAGCAGATCGCTATGCTATTTATCGCGCTACGATTCGCATGCCTGTGTACGTTACACTTAGCGGCAATTCATCGGAGTATAAGGCAATGCATAGTGCGCGTAGTGTCCGGGCACTTTTTGTACATATTACCACACTTCGTGCTCAATATGTGCAGTGTAATAAAAGTGCGTTATTGAGCCCATTGAAAAAAACTGAAACGTAATTTTGGCGTGACTAAGCGTCATTTCTTCCTGGTAGAACTGAATCACACAAGCAATGTGCACTTTTTAGGAAACCTGCGTATGTGCGAAGCAAATGAGCAACGCTGCAAATACGTGACGTACGCTGCTGGTTGCCTCAATCACTCTGCGGAAGATGCCACGGAAGCCGAATAAAATTTCCAAGCATACGTTTCTTAGTAAAATCGAGGCGAATTACACTGCAGTGCACTTCAACACCACTGTCTAGTCATGAGTGGATATTACTTTAGCTGGCGTTGACTTGAAGGTCAAGGACTCGCGGACACGCCTTAGCGCGACTCCTTAGCGATCAGGGGCTTACGAAAACATTGTTTAGATCAAATTTCGCGCTAGTGCTAACAAAATGACGTCACTTTAATACCTGGTATTGCATCGCATCCGCTTTAGCTTTTTTCCGTCGGCAGTGTTCCCTCCTCCCACAGATGGGGCTAATCCTCATGGGCAGCTTTTGAGCCGCCATTTTCCGAACATGTGGGCTTCGCTGCCAGTTACATTGGCCTCGGTATATATACAAACTGACAATTACCCTCGCTCATTGCCACACGACAAAGCGGCTACCTATTGTCAACGGAAGCCGTCTATACTGGACTTACAGCGTAACCCCGATTCGTTTCAGCCGCAACAGTTTCACATGGATTTCTTGAAACTTTGCTTTATCTTACTCATCTGGACGGCAAAAATTATTTCCATTCTATTACACCAACCCAGTTGTCTCCTACAGTAGACGCCGAATCTTATTTACAAGTATGAAATGACGCAAGGATATCCTTGGTAAATAACGATTTACGCCTAACGAAACGTTTGTAGTTAACGGTGAAAGCAGTTGTAGTTAACGGTGAAATCGTAATCAGAGACGAGACTGATAGCCAGAAGAGCGTGGCATTTGGGCGCAAACTTGGTTCGCCATCCCGCGTTATGTTAAAATGTGATGAGCCACCACAGCCGACTTGAGGGAAACGCAAAGCGCGTCGTGCCGCCCCGGCAGACCGGCCGCGATTTTTCCTCGGGGCGAGTGCGTGAGCGGAGAAACGCGGCGGTACAGCCAGGTGGAGGCAGGCGCGCGCCGCAGAGCTATTTTAGGGGGCGAAGCTCCTTAAAGCGGCACCCGTTCGTCCCTCGTAGTTGTCGTAGTCGTAGTGCGTAACCAGTCGTAACGCTAGTACCAGATCTTGACCTCCAAGGTGGTGCCGGTGGGAGATTTTTCCTGTGCGTTGTTGAACAATAAAAAATTCGCAGCGTGCGCGTTAACTAAAAGCCGAATTATTCTGTCTCTCATTCCCCATTAGCAGACATTGGCATGTTCCAGTAGGAAACGTTAGTAGAAGTAGAAGTGTAAGTGTTAGCTAAAAGCCGACTTCTTCTGTCTCTCATTCCCATTAGCAGCCATTGTTTACCTCCAAGGTAGTGCCAGGTGAGATTTCTCCTGTGCGTGATTAAACATTAAAAATTTTGTTCAAAACGCCGTTGATTGATGAAATAAACCAACGAAAGACGCCAGATGTTTTCTAAAAGCAAAACGAAAGAACGCCAGATGTTTCTAAAGCAAAACGAAAAGACGCCGGCTGCTTAACGAAAGCCGCCAGATGTTTTCTAAAGCAATGATTTTCTAAACAATGAAAATTCACAGCGTACATGTAAAATTAAAGTGAGCTGCAAGTGTCATAACTCATCGAACCTTTAGTATAAACGCGCCCGATCACGTCGGTGATGATGTACTTGGCAGAATTCACGGAAGATTCACGGTTTACCGATGAACCTCCGCAGCTTCGCCCATTCATCATCATTCACTCCGTGGATATGCTGTGATTTTTTTGGTTTGTATTAGCGTGATGCTATGAGCGAGGCCGACGCTTTTACGACGCTTGGGCGAAGGTCGGCACATCGAAGTGTGTTAAGGCATGGACAAAATTGAATTTCTATTGAAAACGCGCCGAATGGGATGGACGTGTAACACGTTGAAGGTGCTAATCGCGGAGGCCACAGTAATGACGGATTACTGTGCCTTACCGCTCCCAAAGGGCAACACCACCTCGCCGACCGAGAGAGTGGTAGATATAAAAGGCGCGTTTCTAAAGCCTCTAGAGCCTGTGGCCGAGGCGCAGTGGATTAGCGTGCCCGGCGTCTGTTGTTGCGGACAGAGCGGTCGTGGGTTCAGTGCCCGTTGACGGAACCTGTTTTTCTTTTGCCATGTGATCGTGAAAATTTTTCGACGCCATTCCGTGACGGAAATGCGTCACTGAAGTCTTGGTCGACCCCGGCATAAAACACGTTCGTGTTAAAAAATAACACAGCATCTCTCCATCCGTGCAACCATGGTGGGATGCGAAAAGATCGCGGGGGGTGCGCATCGGGTTTCCCTTTCTGTTTTGTGACTTATGAGACGGTGGTTGTCGAGGCGTGTAAATCACCGCTTGCTGACAGTGAGTTTACGTTCGGTTTCCCGAGCCTTCCTCTGCTCCACGGCGTGGCGCTGCCGCTGCAACTAGCGCCGACGTTGTTCATGGCGTTTCTTACAACCGTTGCACAGAGAAAGAATGACGGAAGCACAGCGAACGTGCTTTTTCGCGGCCTCGCAGCTTGGAGATTCGCTTGCCCGCGTTGCCGTTTACGTTCAGCTTCGCGAGCGTTCGTAGCGCCGCTCCGAAGGAGAGTGCAACGGGAGCGAGTGCGCGCCGCAATATATGCGAGCGGACAGCTGTGGCGGAGAGAGAAACGGGAGAGGAGAAACGAAGCGGAGGCAGCGCTCACGCCACCTCCTCCTACCGCATCGCGCTCACGCGATGAGACGGGGGAGAGTTGGCGCAGGCTTAGTATGGGTGCGGACGCCGCAGAACGGACACTGCCCCGAGCGATGCTTTCGTATCTAAAAAAAAGTTGGTAAAAGCGCGATGTCACGCACCCTAACCTGAGATGCCAAGAGACTCTGTCGCCGTCGCAGCCTGTATGGTCTGTGGCAAGACCTTTGTGCCGCCGCACCGAGCCGCCACCTGTTTTTGCTCACGCCGCTCGCGCCGCCGCCGGAATCCCAAGAGTGGTCGCACCGCCTCCGCCGCCTCGCGCCATAATTGCGGCGCACAGCCGTTATACACTTGCTTTAACCCGAACGGGGAATCATGGCATAATAGATGGCGCTGGGAATGTGCTGATGAGCTCGGTGCGCCTACGTGGTCAAGAGCGAGGTGACTTGACGGCTCACCGCTTTTTCGTGTAGCTGAATGCGACTGTAGACATATCCTCTGGATGGACATATCTTGAATAGCTCCCTGGAAGTTGTGTCTTTGTCTTCTGCAGTAGTCTCACGAGTATTGCCTGACCTCAACGATGCCGCGTCTTTCAGCCTCAAAGGGCGACGACCCAGCTCGCTGGATAGCATATTCTTGGAGTCTTGGACCTAGTACACTGTGCAAAGATAAATAAAATAGATAAGTAATATATATCGATGAGTTAGTACTATTTCTTCCTGTTATTCTTACTCCAGTAGATCAATAAATAAATATTGAAGTAAAGACAATGAAAACTTAGAATGTGGCTGAGCTAGTTCATAGATATTCGTGTTAAAAGACAGGACGTGGAAGCACGGACACAAGAGAAAAGTGAATAAAGCGAAGAGCTGTCTCTCACGTAGACCATCATGCTCAGCTGATTGATATGTATCGCCTCTTGCATGGTAAAAACGAGCGCGCTATTCCCTCTTGGCGTTTCTCGTCTTCTGGTGACTTCGTGACACCATAACGGTGATTCTCGTGACATCATTAAGGTGCATACTCTCGAATGGTCCATATACGAAAAATAACAGTTTTGAATTGCCCCCCCCCCCCCCACGATGCTTTTCGATGCAGTCGCCCATCCGTTCTTGCGTTTCTCGCATGACTATCATGCGCGATTAACTGATTTCGCTCGATGTTGCGCGTCTGAGACTGCGCATGCAGAGATAAGACAGTGTAGCCGACAAGCGCGAAATCCTGATAGGTTTAACGCTTAGTGCTGACATTGTACGCGTAGTTTATGAAGAAATAAGTGGCGTGGAAATATATCCCCTGTAAGATTCGTAGTGAAGGCGAGAAAAACCAATGGAAAAGGGCGAACTCTTTACAGCGGAGACAATGCAGCTTTCCAGGAAAAAGCGAGCCCGCTTCCACAGTTTTTGTATATATTGCGATAGCAATTATATGGACACTGGAAGAGGTTTTCACCGTCGCCGTCATATTCCGTGTAAAGTCCAAATATATAACTTCGCTCCACGCATCGTATGTTCTACTCGCGAGTAAAAGCTCGCCAGCGCTGGCGAGGAACATGGCTAAAGCAGAGATGAAACAAGCTGGCCATCTCAGTCGCACGCAGAGTGCATGCGATAGCGTCAACCCGCGTGCGGAGGCCTCCCGTCGATTTCTACTCAAGCAGAAAGGAAATACCCCGCCCGTCTTTCGCTCGGCGAAGGAGCATGAAGGGGCGTTGGAGGAGGGGCCTACATGGCTCGAGCAGAAATTGTGAACTTTTAAACTTTACTATAGGAGCGTGGTCGCGAGCGCTGGCACGAGTGCTATCTCGGCAGACATCAGGGAACGGCTCGTATAGCCTTCTAAGCGCTGTGATCTCACCGCTTCGTTTGTGACCACTGATATGAGATACTGCACCAAACCGCTTCTCTCCCCCGGAGTGGCCGTATTGCCATACACCAGCGTTTTCTAGATGCTACGCGAGATCGAGCCAACAAGAGTTCCCTAGGCCTTCGTTCATACAACATTACGACATGTTGCTATTGCCCCGCTATGGTGGTCTAGTGGTTATAGCGGTCGACTGCTGACCCGAAGGTCGCAGGAGCGAATCCCTGGAGCACGGCTGCATTTTCGATGGAGGGGAAAATTTTTGAGGCCCGTGCACTCAGATTTAGGTGCACGTTAAGGAACACCAGGCGGTAGAAATTTCCTGAGCCCTCGACTACGGCGTCCCTCATAATCATATCGTGGTTTCGGGACGGTAAACCCCAGATATCATTTAAATATTATATGTTGCTATCGCATTCAATGCTTCGCCCTTTCGGTGAAACATCTTTTTCAAAATGCAAGAGACAAATCTCTCTCCCCATCAATTCTCAAATATGCACCCCTCCTTACACCCCCCCTCCCCCCCGCCACGCCGCCACCGATCTGATGAAGCCCGCGCCGTTCACGCGCCGACGCCGGTGGTGGAAACACCGGCGCCCCGCCGCCGGCGATCTTGGGACCGGTGCACAGGTATGTCTGTGACACAAGGAACAAATTTCGCCTACATGGTCACTGGAATATTTATAAAATTCGTTGTATAACCGTAATCGTCAGTGGCAACTGACTAACCGCGGAATCACCATATCGACACATTCGAATCACCAAGCCACCGTGCTGCGCATTCTGGTCAGTTAATCCCACATGCTTATATACTATTCACACTTTTCTGCAAAAAATAGCAAGGACTGGTCTATCTATGCATCAAGAAAACATAATAAGCAAAGATCCAACCACATGTATCAATCTTGTTAAACTCAACAAGCTTAACGCACTCCCCATTGACTGGTCAATGCCTCTGATATTTTACGTCGTAGTGTTAGAGCTCCGGAGCCAAAAATATGAGCGTTTGTGGTACAGACGTTGTCGCAAACGAAATTCGGCTTTTGCTGCCGGTAGCCTATTACGTAGGGCCAGTTTCTCCATGATATTTCTTAAGACCACAAGTTACCGAATCGTCACGTTACACTCACTCCAAGTATGTTTGTTTCATTTCTCCAGTGATAAAAAAATGCGAGTCTGCCTCTTAAGGCCCGTTGTAGTTTCTGGCAAGTCCTAACTGCTATCTGCTCGCCGACGTCGATGTGTAGTGTAATCTGGAGAGAAACGCGCACTCTTTTATGACCCAATCGTCAACGGCTACCCAGTAGTCGCATGCTCGATTTGTTTCGAGAAAGGGAACAAGCGGGTTTAGCCTTTTCACGGAACAAAGCGCGCAAGTTTAAATAAGCAGCCATCGTCGATGTTCCACGGATAACTGTGTCGCGGAAGTGCCGAGAGAAGCATGCAGTAAATGCGAAAGTTGTGCTCTGCCACATGAAATACAGCTGGAGTCTTTCGCATATTCGAGCTTCAAGAGAGGCGTAATTCCTCGTACATTCGACAGCACGATACCAAAAGTCATCAGGTGTAACAGCTAAAAGAACTTCCAACTTCGGTGGGATAATCCGCTAAGCATTGAACACTCCATATGTGTTTTGCAGTGTATACTACACAACCTACGTTCTGCGAAAAATACACGAAAACTTGAAGCCCCCTAGAAGCGCATGATAACACAACACTCTCAGATACTAAAGCCGCTGCTCCGACTTAAAAGAATTGTACCTGCTATCGAAAGGTGCGTGACACGGCATCGAGTCGCTTTTCATTCCAGCGAATGCCGCTCTGTCGAAACTACAGCTCGTACAGCACACCGGTGAAGAGGGCCACAAGCTGACGTGAGCATAGGGATATTTCAGCATGCTGCATGACGTCTATTTTACGCTAGTGCGATAACTGAACGTAGACTAGGTAGCAAACACACTAAAGGAGCGGCGACACCTTCCTTGAATAACCGCAAAAACATCTGCTGAAGAGCGAGAACTTCGCAGGCTTTAAGAACACTTACAAGCCAATCTAATTCTTGAAGCGATATTTAGCGCAAAGTAACACGACGACGAGAAGGGAGGACCACAACACGTGCGCTAACTTGCAACACAATAGTTTATTGCAACCGAAGCACGAATATATAGCGATGGTGCTCATCACTACATATTCGTGCGTCGGTTGGAATAAACCATTTTGTTGAAAGTTAGCGCACGTGTTGTGTCCTCCCTTCTCGTCGTCGTGTTACTTTGCGATAAATATCGCTTCATGTCTTACCAACAAGGCCGAGTTTCTCCCCTTGTGTAAATTCTTGAAACGCTTTTTCTGATTCACTACATCACTCAGATGCAATTCTACAACGTCGTAAGTAAATAAGGAGCTCGGCAAACCTGCAGCCAGAGGCTCAACGCTGTGACTGCCGCTGATTTTCGGCCACTAGCGCCGTTATAGGAATAGCTTCACTCACGTAGACATACGCAATGAAAACAAAGATACCCGAGATGTACGCCGGCTGTTTATACGCGTTTTGAAGACTGCACTCTCTCACGCGGGAGCTGCCACGGTCATGGAGGTCGTCCACGATTTCACGCATATACAAATAACGGTTCACCAGTGCGTCCGTTCACGGGTAAACACTTTTCTACGCCGGATCTATATACGCATGAGCTTGGAGCACCGCATCGCCGTCTACGGTACTATAATATCACTGATTAAATTGAATTAAGCCAATGATTTAAGGACTCTTGGATGAGGTCACTGCAACGGACTACTTGTTGGAAAATGCGTCTTGCAAGAGTCACTTACAAACTATGGAAAACATTATATCAGCCTAAGCCTATCGTTCCACCACCCATAGAAAATTTACAGTGATGACCCATTTACCAAAGTTATTCCCGTTTCGTGATGTCAAGCAGTTATACATGCCTAATGCGAACTTCGGCACATCGCATCGGTTGCACCGGATGTCCAGGCGCAACGATGATTGGACGAAACAGCCCACCAGGGCACCCCGGTGCGATTTGACCAGGAGCCAGAGCCACACCTAGGCACCGGCCTCTAATTAACGCATTTAATAGAAAAAATGCCATAAGATAGTTCTTCTAACTGTGCAGATGTGCGATTGTGCCGCTGGTTCTGGACGGAACTCTTTAGCGCCCCGGCAAACATTGTCAAGAATTCTGAGATCGGCACTAAGCCAAACGACAAATTTAATTTATATTCAATACGACTAGTATTTACGTTAGGAGAGTAAATGTGCTCGTGCTTGGAATAGAAGCCAGGTAGTACGAATTTCATTTAGGGAGGTGAACGTCAGCTGTACCAGGGTTCTATGGGCAAAAATATTTCTTCTCAAATTCTAAGGACGCACAGTCTGTTCCGGAACGATTTCCTTGATTCAGTGAATATTTCCAAAGCGGTACAATGCTTTCAATAAGAGCATTTCTTGGGCTTTCCAAGGAGACAAGCGATTTATTGGTCATTGCTATTAAGTGGTGGAAAGCCTTGTGGCATTGGATTCGAACTAAAACATTCGTTTAGAAATAAGCGTGCATCAAAACATTACCAATGCATCGCGGTAGTTCAAAGAATAAGCCGGAATAAACTAGCTTTGTGCTAGTTCCACGGGGAGAACACGGCTCTAATCATTCGAACTGCGAACATTACAGCCGTAAACACGAGGTTACGCAAGTTGTTACTATACGACACCATGTCAATGGAGGGCGCAGTATCTTGTGCCAAATGCTTTCCTTTGTTTCGAAGTATTTAAAGCTTTCGCATCTTACGAGTTAACATTTGGAGAAGCCAGACCCGAGCTTCATTGTGTTCGAACGAATCTGGTGAAATATGAATGCCGTAAAAAAGTCGAGCGCGTCATCTTCGTCAGGAAGTCTGAGAAGCAATCATCACTCGACTAGGCCATCTACTAAAATGTGGATGAAACAATGCCAGCACCAAAAGTACCTGATATCTTGAGGAATCCATAGCGAGGTGTAAAATTCCCTGGAGTGTGGGAACGTTCAGGTTTGAACAACCGCTGTCTTAAGTGACCTTAAAGGCAAACAATATTTTGTTCAGACTGATGTATTACACCCTGAAAACTCTATTGTCATTCATTCCACCACAAAAGCTTTATTAACGGTTGAGAAAATCAGTGTCGGAAGTATCACTTTTAAATTACCCTCCGAAATCTCCATATGAGACGTCACCAATTTCAATGTGTTCGTTCGCATTTCGGCCACATTGGCTCAATGAAATTGACCGAAACTTGGTACATTAAATCTCTGGTCAATTCAGAAGACAATGTGCCTCATTTTACTGTGTCGGAGCTACGCAGGCGTTAGTACACGCCGTCAAGCTCTATGACATCAGGATGACAGGCGCGGAAATATGAAGGTGGTGTCGCCACCCGCATTTTCTTATTACGCGTTTTCTCGGCTACCGAGCGTCTACTCGTAGCAAACTTGATGCGTTTGTTATCGTGAAAGAGTAATTGACTAATACCAGGAAAATCACATTTCCCTTAGCTACTCTTTAAAGATAGATAGAAGAAAAACGCTAAGGTTACAAAGACGCAGTTATAGGTTAGTACTAGCTACCGGCCGCACATCACGCAGATGAACTCAAATCCGTATCAATGGAGGAGTTATGATAAAGCAACCGATCGCCCATTAAATGAAGTTATTCAAAAAGGGAAGACAGCGCTGTCGGGCAATAGCTGCCTAAGGAGGCCATCCATATTTCTGTTGCCCAAGAAGTTACATTTCCTTCGTAGATCTTATCGCTAACACTAAGAAACAATGAATGGATCATTGTCCACTGAAGTCAGTAAAGTTGAAATCGTACAATATGCACGATTTGGAGCACTTAGTACATTACGGAAAAATTACTAGCTTTCACTACAATTTAGACATAGGACATCATGCCTCTGGAACAAGGTACGGGAAACAATATAAACTACCACATGGAGTCTCCCACAGGAGAGCTTTATGCAGCTGTCTTCACAACTTGTCGAACAGACTTCGCACCGTGCTTGGAGCCGAATTATTGGGTTGTCAAAAGCGGCTGTCTTATATTGTAGCACACATAGGTGAACAAGTTCTTTGCTGTGTTTTTTCTGCAACTACGCTATTAAACTGAAGGTTTGTCATTTACTAAAATATCTAAGCGATGCTTTCCTTACGGCAAGCTTAACCATAAACCGAACTTTTGAAGAAACGCTCGTCAAACCTTCATCATCATCATCAGCCTGTCTACGCCCACTGCAGGCAAAGGCCTCTCCCATGTTCCGCAATCAACCCGGTCCTGTGCTTTCTGCTGCCACGTAATACCTGCAACTTCTTATCTCATCTACCCACCTAATGTTCTGTCTCCCCCTCACGCGTCTGCCATCTCTTGGAATCCAATCATGTTACCCTTAATGACCACCGGGTATCCTGCCGACGTATACGTGCCCGGCCCATATCCATTTCTTCTTCTTGATTTCAACTATGATGTCATTAACCCCCGTTTGTTCCTGACCACTCTGCTCTCTTCCTGTCTCTTAAGGTTACACCTATCATTTTCCTTTCCATCGCTCGCTGTGTCGTCCTCAATTTAAGTGAACCCTCTTTGTAAGTCTCCAGGTTTCTGCTCCGTAGGTAAGTACCGGTAGATGCAGCTGTTATATACCTTCCTCTTGAGGGATAGTGGTAGGTACCATTCATGATTTGATAATGCTTGCCGATGAGCCCCAACCCATCCTTATTCTTCTAGTTATTTCACTCTCATGGTTCGGCTCCGTGGTTACTACCTGTCCTAAGTAGACGTACTCCTTTACAACTTCCAGTGTCTCGCCACCTATCGCAAAGCGCTGTTCTCTACCAAGATTGTTCCACATTACTTTAGTTTTGCATATTATTTTCAGACCTACTCTTCTACTTTCCGTATCCAGTTCAGTAACATGAGCTGCATTCCGTCTCCCGCGTTACTCATCAATGCAATGTCATCAGCGATCGTCGTAGTTACTGAGATACTCTCCATTAACTCTTATCCCTAGCTCTTCCCAATCTAGGGCCCTGAAACCTCCTGTAAACACGCGGTGAATAACATTGGAGAATCGTGTCTCCCTGCCGTACGCCCTTCTTTATTGGATTCTGTCAATTTTTTATGGAGGACTATAGTGGCTGTGGATCCGCTGTAGATGTCTTCCATTATGTTTATATAGGCTTCGTCGATGCCTGATTCCGCAGTGCCTGCATGACTGCTGATGTCTCCACGAATCGAATGCCTCTCGTAATCTATTGGCCTTCTAGGTAGGTATTATCCGCGCTGAAATCGACATGATGATAGTATGAATATGGTCTATTGTTGAGAATCCTGTACGAAATCCTGCCTGGTCCCTTGGTTGATGAACTCCAATGTCGTATTAATTCTGTTAGCAATACTTTTGTAAATAGCTTGTAGACAACCGACAGTAAGCCTTA
>NC_051184.2:103912114-103934536 GCF_013339695.2 Rhipicephalus sanguineus
CGCCATTAGCTGCCAGACTCAATATACATGTGCAAACTCTCTTATATCAATGTACAGTAAGCATTCAGTTACATCTGTAAGGGCACGCTTTACTTTCGTGTTATTCCGATTCCTATGACGGAGGGATCAACCGTGTTTTTTTTTTCTTTCTTGCTTTATTTATTTCGCATTGTGCAATGCCCCCTTCTAACTGACTCCTTCCTCGTTGCCGGAGATTTGACCCTAATCTACGCGCTTACCGGCGGAAACCTTATGCTGTTGCAGGCAACAACAACAGCCATGTGTTCATATCCGGGCAACAGTGAAATGGGGCAACATGAAATGACAATTCACCTCGGTAACAGATCAGATTGCCACAGGGAACCCAAGCACAAGTTAGCGGCGCGATGACAGCACCGCGCTGCGGCTCTGGAGAGAAGCTCTGGTGCAACTGGCTGCATGCGTGGCCGGTTCAGCCTGTTTGTCGGCAGGGGGAACACGCGTGCGCGCGCGTTCTCATTCGGTGCGGAGAACTGAGGCGCCGTGCAGACAGCTTGGCACGCTGAACCGAGAGGCTTGCAGTTCGAAGCTGCATTTCCACGTTGGCAGAAGCGACCGCGCGGAAGCGCAAGCAAGGTCCGAAGTATTGCTGTGTCACAACAGTGAAGACAACACCAAGGCACGCGATTGACTTGTCAAACTGTATCGGTTCTTGGGCATGCCGCACGAGTAATAAAGGCGGCAAGCGTGAATAGCTGACAGCGCTGTATCGCCTTCTATTTTGGCTGCCTGAGTTCATCGCATTCATATATTCATATAACTGGCACTTAATACATGCTTTGCAATTGCGACTTTGAAGTAACCACGTTCTGACTTTGTGCGATTCTTTAGCCGCGTTCGCGCAGCAGGTTTTATACGCCTGTCAAGTCGATATCCTCATAAAAAGGGAGTGCAAGCATGACGCCGGAGCCGAAAAAACGAGGCGAGCAGTTCATTTTGCTTCACAGTGGTTAAAGCTCAGCTAGCTGCCTCGTGTCTTAATCGGCGGGTGATTCTCCAGCGGCACGGAGGACTTGAGTCTAACCTTCTAAGGAAGCAGTGCCATAACCGTATAATTTCTTTTTTTAGCACGCCGCAAACGTTTGTTCACGAAAGTGCACAGCTGCTACTGCAAGCATGCCATATCAAAACAACAATCATATGATTCGTAGTGCGCACCCCAGAACATCGATAGCGTGCACGGCTTCATTTCGGAGTTCACGTGGACCATTACGCATCTTTAACATGACAGAATGAGACTTACCTCGAGGTATACGTCCTAACTGTGTAATCGCGTCTTGGGAAATGCATTTCGCTTTGAGTCGGGCGTCGTTGTCGTCGATTGTCTGCTCTGCTCCGCAAGCGTGATTGACGAGCCTTTCTCCTTTTATGAAGTTCGCTTTTCGGAAGGGCCAGTCAAGCTTGAAGATCCTTTTGAAGCCGCACTACAAGCGGTACATTGTGAGACGCCGCAAGTGCACCGCGAGAAATCTGCACGTGCACGGAAGCAAGTGGCAGCGCATTGGAGAGAAGGAAAAACGCGCGTTGCTGACACCCAGTTTGTATTTTTATAACAGAGATGGAGCTGCCTGTCAAGAGCAGCAACGCCGCTAAGCGTTGCTTGGGAAGCCTATATCAGAAAATGATGATCGCCGACGAGCCCACAATCGAGAAAACATCACTTATTCGAATACGACGCATCAAAATACGCGTGAGACCCGAACACCTTCGAGGTGGGCATTTCTGTACGCTCGCTGGCGCCGGATTTTCCATGTATGACGGCGTCACGGAAATCTATTAGCCATAACAAGCCATGCTTAACTACAAGAAAAAACGCGCTCACGGTGAGCTGTCGACCAGAAAAAGATTCATTTGAGCTAGAAGCATGTACCTCCGGCGCGACATTAATCGTGCGTGTTCTATAAGCCATCTTGGTGCCGTCAAGCTTTGGTGCCGCCATGTTGGGCTGTAGCCCTGCCGTTTTGTACCTTTAAGAACCAAACGAACTGTGCTACGGTAGAGTTAGACACATAGGAATGAAAACGGGTTTCTGCATTCTCCGATGCATGATAATTTTAAAGCGCAAGCCCTATATGCCTCATCAAACGCGGAAAGTGACTTGCATACCGCGTCGGCGTCTCCCGTCCGCGTTCACATGAGTGATACAAAAAAACATCATCACGCGGTGACGTCACCGGTGTCGTCAAAGATAGGCAAAAACTTTTGACTTCATCACATAACATCGTAACTCGGTAAAAGGTGGGCCGCCAATCACGGAGGCACTGGAGTACCAGGTTAGATGCACAAAGCTTCCGGAGGGCGGCGGAGAAGGAACAGTACATTGATTGAGTAGAAAAAGAAGATTGATTTCGCCTTCCGGTCGTCTTAGGTTAGTACATAAGTGATCCCGTGGTCTTAGGTTAGTGCATTAGGCGTCCCGTGAGATTTAATTCACGTCGTGACCAACAACAATGAGAAAACATTTGTTCAACAGCCCAAGATGGTGGCGCCTACATGTCTTATGTAAGATCGTCTACAAATGAATGCGCATTTCTGGCGCACGCGATAGGTCGCTGCTCGCGCGAACGCCCCTGGTTGCGGACGCACGCGCGAGCCTCGCCCAATGAATAAATGACCGTTTTGGAAGGAAGATCGCTCCTGCATTTTGTCTACAAGTCAAGCCCTTTCTTAGGGAAGAGACTCTTTCCTCCAAAGACTCACGAGTGCCCGAGTTACAAGGGCAATCGAGATCCCTTAGAACTCGTACATCGAACATTCCTTATGTGCTGCAAGGAAACTTCGCATTTGGAGGCAACGGGCTGTGTGGAAAGCAAACGTGGTAAACATAGCAAAAGTGTTCCGAGATGCAGATTTGCAAATTGTATGCATGCTTACTCAACTTTACCAGAGCTACTGCCCTAAAATGGCTCCCTGGAAGAGCAGAGAGCAGTGAATGAACCAATGCGCTATAAAGTATTTGAAACATTAAAGTGACACGCCCGGCGCCTTCTATGCAGTGGTAAAAAAAATGATTGCATAGGTGTGGGAAAAATTAGTTAACGGCGCTAGAGCTGGAACCCAGCCTCTAAAATTCGAAAACAAGTACCATGTCTACTACGCTACACCCTACATAGTTTTCTTGATTTTGGTATTTGGTAGTATCCGTATTAAAAACAGTATTACACAGACTTACAATCTGATAATCACGCAGGGATAACAAGCGTACAAGCACTGCTAAGAAAAAGCTCGAAGGCTAGCAAAAAACGCCCTTGTCCAGGGAGAGTTCATAATGTGTTGAACACGAACATGGTAAGGCTAAGCACCTCACCAAATTTCAATACTAGTCCACTGTAATATCGAGCTCATCGTAAAGATTCTTCTGGCGAATAGCCGTTCGCAAGTTTGGTGTGATTGAAGACTTATGGTCTGTTCTGCCTTACGGTCTTGCATACGCGTGTTCAACAAACTGTGCATACCAGTAGAGAAAGTCATATCATAAGGCACTTCATCCAGAGATGTTGAGAAACGATAACGAGCATTGTAAGAATTGATTGTAATATTTTTCTTCAGAGTTGGTTCAAGGCTATCCTACTAGAGAATGACGTCTTTGCCGCTAACAAAGTAAAGTTATATTGTCTCCGGTACATCATATATAGGGTCACAGATTACTGACGAAACAAAAATGCATTTTCTTTGAAATCATATTTTTCAGGCGATATTTCAGGTGTCATAGAATAACCTTTTTGAATAGGGAGGGATACATATCTGGCGCACTCGTTTCAGCACATCAGGGCCTGGAAGATTTAAGGAAAATGAGCGGTACAACGGAAGCGGAAAGATAATGATAGTACATTTTACATATTGTCTTGCGTAATATTGTATACAAGTATTCTTTGGAAAAACGGGCTTTCCGTAAAGGAACTGCAAAGTAAACTCTCTGCCTGAATCCCGACAAACACGGGCGTGCAGAAGAGTTTGAAGCAGCAGCCTGGCCAGACAAAGAATTACCACATGGAACTTGCAAGAATGAACGAATCATGGGAAGGAAATTGTCCCGAAACTACAAGCATGAATGCACTTGCCATATATAACTATGTATCATTCCCAACCATCCCTCGCTAGCTAGCCCGAATAGGTTGTTAGCGTGCATTGACTCGACATTCCAACAGGGAAAGTTGCCCGAGTTGGTAGAAATTTATATTTGAGGGAAGCGCGAGAAAATCACATCACAGAGAAATGATGAAATTAGTAATCCTAAGACCATACGTCAGTTTCATAGCATAAGTTGTAAAACATAGTAAAGCTTTTAAAATGTTACAATCGTCAGCTCTCCCGAATATTGAAAGTCGGAGTGGGACAAATGCCTGGGCCGGCCGTCCAATCATAGGGACGAGTTCTTTCCAGCAACTAGTAGCAATTCTCAATACATCTTGTGGCCCGCCAACGTTATTTGGTAGAATTCCAGTGCAAATATTTTTTTAGATGGATTTCGCGTACTGACGGGAAAAGACACTTTCCGTCTACCGCAGATACGGCATGTTTCAGAAAAACGGCACCTAAAGACGCAAGGATGTCGAGCGCTGATATGTAGTACATAAAAAATGCCGCGAGCGAAGGATCAAGTGAGCCCTGCGAGCAGTCGACGAAAACTTACACTGAGCAGCCTGGAACGAACGAGGCAGTCCTTACCAAAAATGTATGCACGAATATTGCATCAAATACAATTTTAAAAACAGATATTTGCTTTCAAGAAAAATAGGTGTATCTGCCTGGGTGTTTTACCCGTACCGATTCGTTGACCCAAATCGCTCGCTGTTGGTTGAGGCAAGCGGTCATTTTTTTAACACTTTCAGAGCCAGATTACCAATATGGTTTCTTCTTTACGGGACAAGTGCATGCTCGCTGCTGTCGATGTGGCAAGCAGACTTGTCATTTTCACCAGAATACATTTTTTTTCGGAGCGGTAGACGTGCTCTCTAACACTACATGCTAAGGTAAGGAAAAAAAAAGCAGCGGGCGGATTATCTTGCGTACACTCTATTGTAAGAGAATAAATGAATTACTTCGAGATGAGTCTATCGCAACAAAATTGAGTCGCATGTGCAGTGTAGGAAAAAAAAAAACTAGCGATGTGGGGTGCGGGTCGGACGCTCCAGAAGGTGGAAGAAGCGCTACTTGCTGTTGCTCATCCATTTTCTGCGAGCAGATGAACTATCAAAGAGCCCTGTTGAAAGAGGACACAACATTTTCTGCATACACTACAGAAAAAAAGCATGCACAGCGTACCTGTGTCCGTCATGAGTTTACTACAGGTTTGCCGACTACTTTGCATGCACACGAAAGTGCGTCAGCGAGAATATGCATTGCGCTTATGTTGGTCATTAGCAATGTTAATAAAAATAAACCATATTTAGGTTTCGCGGAAGCCCATAATTTATTGGAGTGCTGACCTAAACGAAAGTACACTCCGCTCTTTGAGCAGCCTGCAGAATGATGTTAAACATAAAGCGCTAAAAAATTAAACGTCTGCTCACCGGTCAGAAAGAACTCGTCGCGAGTGAAATGTTTCAGACACACCAGCAAAGTGCTAGTCTCGTTTTTCCCGATGACAAAGTTTCTAATGCACGTCGTTCTCAGTTGCGTGTAGCCTGCATCTTTCATGAAACGAGGAAATTATGCTTTGCTACCTTTCCTCCATGAAGACACGCCTCTCGCAAAAAAAAGGCAAGCAAAAATTCAGGAGCCCTTGCGCTATAGCGAGAAATGGGGGCAAGGGAACCTTGGCATGTGCGCCCCTGACGTACTACTTTTCTTTCTTTCTTTCTTTCTTTCTTTCTTTCTTTCTTTCTTTCTTTCTTTCTTTCTTTCTTTCTTTCTTTCTTTCTTTCTTTCTTTCTTTCTTTCATTCTTTCTTTCTTCCTTTCTTTCTCTCTTTCTTTATTTCTTTCTTTCTTCCTTTCTTTTTTGTTTCTTTCTTTCTTTCTTTCTTTCTTTCTTTCTAATCTTTTGTCTCTTGGATTACGCAATGCTAACTCGGTACTGTTGCCTTCCTCCATGCCGGGAATTGGATCGCCATCAACGTAGTCAGCGGCGCAACGCTTGAATTGCTACTGGCACGAACGAAGATCATAAGTCCATATGCAGGCAGAAATGGAATGTGGCAACGTGAAATGACGATGCACATCTATAATCTGAGGCGCAAGAAAATCGGTACTGTTTCCGTTCTTGTCGTATGTCTAGCGAGAAATGTTATGTTGAATTGTTCTTGCTTTTAGTTAGGTGCAACGCACTAAACTTTTCTTAATACAACGATAGAGTTCTTCTTGACTCAGGGACAGCTTACCGCGCCTTCATGACAGAGTACAATGCAGCGTCAAACATATTCTTGTAAATACGCAAAACCAAATGCCTCTGCCGAAGTTCGCGCTTTTACGTATTCCTTTTTCATCGGCATAACTCTCTACGTGTTATTCCAAACGAATTCATGTCCCTATGTGCAGTAGGATGGCTGTGCTGGGACGCTGGGCTCACGGCCTGTGCGATGTGGGCGTTTGCCAGCGCTGGCGTTCCGCTTGTCCCTTCTTGCGGTTGTCGCAATAGGCGCAACATGCCGTCAAGTACCTCGCGACAAGTTTCCGTGGCAGTACAGCCAAAGCTACGTGGGCCGAGCTTCTGCGCTTCTGTTCCTACGCCAAGTAGGCCGTGCACAGGCGGCTTCGCTTCTGGTGTTGCACCAGAAATTATATTGTTATGTGAAAGAGTGTTATCACGAATGGCCAATTTTTAATTGGTATTGATGATGAAAACATTCCTTTATTAAAGTGCAAAGACAACAAGGAGGGTCATTAGGGAACTCCTATGACAACCTCTGGGGGGATAGACCGGGCCCGCTGGACGAGCATCCGATAGACCTTGGAAACCATTCGAAGTCTTGATTTTCTGTAGAGAAGGCGCTGCAGGAACAAATACCTAGGATCGTTGCTGAGATATTCTGCAAAGCAAAATTTGCACTATAGAGCAATGCTTATTTTTTGTTTTTTTAAGCGATAGATTATTCTGCATGACGAAGGAACGTAGCAGGCAGTTTTATTGAAGCTAGCCGTTTTATTTTGAAACGAAAATGGGTGCCAAAGCAGGAATTTTTCATCGGCAATCGTCAAGGTAACCATTTCCTGAATTTCGTTGCATACAGGGTCATTAATGTCCGTTTTCGAAATTTGCAGATGCAATAACTTTCACAAGCCTCTCCTGCTATCTTGTCACGGGACGCGTGGGCGTCGACGGGCAGCAGCAACGTTGACCACGGCTTGCTGGGACTTTACGTCTCGCATTCGGGATTCCTAGCGAGAAAAACACGCTCCACATCTGTGGGGGTCAGCAACGCAGTTCTTGCACATTGACAAGCACGTTGTCTGTAAATCGACGTGAACGCGCGTGGTGTGACGGACCAAGGCCTCCCATAATTTGCATAAATACAGGAGGTGTTCTAGAGGCGAAATATCATATTGGCAATTGTAGTGTCGCATCACTCACATAATAACTCCTCCCGCAGTAAATGCTAATCCGTCGGGTGATCTTTGATCTGCGTGTATCAGCGACAATGAGCAACCGAAAATAACAACCATCTATTTATTGCAATTGATAAAATGCGTTCACTCTGTCACGTACTGTTTGTCGTTGCAGTTTTGCTTTCAAGGTGGTGGCCTTGCTGAAGACGGGCAGGCCGCTGTCGTCAATGCTGTTATCGCGACGAGAGAGATCCATTTGCACTGGTAGTCTCGCTTCGGTACAATACAAATCATTTCCTCGTGAATTGGTGCGGAGAACGAAATGTTTCGGAACGCACCCACATCTTCGTTTCCTCCTTTTCGATGAATACTTATGAACTCGGGAGCAATCGCTCATGCTCGCTTACAAGCTTGGATGCATGCCTGCTCCAACCCGTCGGCGCCATCGCTGTTCAAGAGGGCAGGAAAACGTGATAACGACAACACAGAACTAGAAGGAGCAAAACAAAACGAAAATTCTTCACGGGATAAGACTTCTCACAATGCAAGAAATCTTGAACATAAAAAAACGGCTATTATATTTTCGTTGATGATACGTAATCTAAAAAGGTCTACTTTCAAGATCTGCTCGCAGGAGCTTAGTGAAAAATTGTGGGCTTAGGGAGTGCCGAGTTGCTGGGCGGTCATAAAAAATTTATCACCAGGTATTGAAGAAAGTTTAACTGTTTAGTGCGTTTTCGCACAAGGAACAAAACAATACAGGACAGAGTGACTACCGACGAAGATCACCGCTGTCTTCATAGGTTTGCACTTGTTGCTTATCTTGCGTTGTGCGCTAGAGGCTAAAATAGAATGATGGCCATATTACCAAGCTTATGTCATTTCGTTCAAAATACTTCGTCGTCTATTAGGGCCTGCGGCATTCCGCCTTGCTACGCTGCAAAATAAAATATAGTACCTTTGTTAAGCTTCTTCGTCTTCATTTCATTGTTGCGAGAATGATTGCCAGCTTGGAGGACTGCGTGCTTAACTCCAGGAGAGCAGTAAGCCGTCCCATTCAGCGCTGGAATAGGAACAAGCAAAGGACCGGTATCGTCAAAGGAGCCGAATGACTTGGAGCGACAAGATGCTGGTCTTGCATTTCAGCAGTAACTGTGGCGCAAGTTTCTTAGATTGCTTTTTTCTCGGATTATGCATTAAATTTGAAAGCCTGCTCGACTATGACAAAAACGAGGTATTTTCCGCAAGAAACAGGAAACCTTATTCAAAATCCTTGATTGTTACGAGCAGACGCCGCTACATGGTCGTAACTACCACTACAAACGCTGCCCGCCCGTGCACGCGGCTGTTACTGAATCTGGGCAGTTGGCCAACAAAAACGGCAGGTTTGGTTTAGCTGAATAAAAGAATAGGCCGTGCTGCCGAGCTGCACGCATTTGTTGTTTCTGAGAGCCTCGGCTTGCCATCGGAGCCGATGCCACTGTCCAGGGCCCAGATATGACGACCTTATTTGGCGCTATTCGAAATTGAAGGCGAGAAGGAAAGTGTGAGACAAAGTGAAGATATATGAGCATTTACTCTATTGGCCTCGAGGCCCACCACTGGAAACGCCGGCGCCACCGTCGGCGTGACGTGCTTGGCAGGATCACGTGGTTTCAGCGGCCGCGTCGGCTTCCTGTGGCGCACTGCCGCGTGCTTTGAAAACGAGTTTCAAGTCCCACATGCGCTGCGGTCTGTTCAAATTCGGAAGTTTTCTCTCATTTTCTACTCAATTGAAACCATTGTAATAGAGTGGCTGCCTCCGAAGGCGACGAACATGGGCCTCTACCGCTCGGTGCCGCAGTGCCGCGATTACGCAAAGGAGCCCAGTGTCAGCCTGCACTGGTAACCGCGGGACAAGAAACAGCTTGAAGCATGCGTTGTAAAGCTCAGAACCTGCAAGCAGCCATCCGCTACGAGTCTTGTGTGCAACAAGCACTTCCGCGACGAAGACTTTCGTTACTGCGTCGGGCCTGCGATGTTCGGAGAGTAGCAGACAGCGCGCACTGAGACGATGGCTCGCGCGCGCTTACCGCCGGCAAATGATGCTTATCTGCCACAGGATGGTAAAAGCGCTACATTTTACCACGTGCGATGCCCTCTCAGAACCCTCAATGCGACCTCTTGATCGTCGGCCCGGTGCTCAGCGTCCACAAAATCGGCTGCAGATGCGCAAATCATTGTTTAGATACCTTCAATTAAAAAAACGCACAGGGTCCATTATGCATTCGTTAAAGATGACTAGAAGGCGAAAGCTATCTTGTTCTTGTCAGTCGAAATACTGATTCTCCTGCGCCCCCCTCCAAAAGAAAAGCGTTCTGCACCTAACGCGGTTTTGCACGGCCTCCGTGACCGATCACGGAGGCAATGCAAAGCGACCATGACGTGTGAATACGTCATGATGTGACGTCACATTATGTGACGTCATAATGACGCTACATATATTGGCGATCTGTGACGTCATGATGACGTCATATGGTGACCCCATCACGTGACGATTATTTTTTGCATCACTCGTGTTGACGCCGCCGAGCGGGACGCCAACGGGCAACCTTCCCATTTGATGAGGCATGCATTGCTTCATAAGCTACATAAATTTTCCATTGCCTCCGTGATCGGCCCACCGGCCAACCTCATGCATTTTCTTGGAGCCTCATTTGTTTACGTGGGAAAGATGCCACCCTGTTGGCGTTAGACACGACACTGCTGCCAAAATTGCTGGGGTACTCGCCAAATAATTACTATCCTGTTTTGCGGCTGCTGGTTGCTGCAATAACTTCTATTTTATTCACCGCTATTTCAAGTTCATGTGGGTCTTAGTTCACAGCCGACGTTTGCAGAACAAGTCCGGCAAACGTTACTGTATTTTCCTAGGCGTCGCATGATACTACATGCTCGGTCTCGTAGACTGATTCTCCTTCCACCAGCAATCTCGAAGTGTTGAAGCTTTGGTCTATGAATTTGTTGATGACAGAGAGCGGCAAGTTCACTGGAATGAAGAGGGATCGATAATTAAGGAGCATTAAAAAAAGGCGTCGCATTTGCTCACGTTTTGTGTGACCACCAAACGAAACGAATGCGCTGAATAAAGAAACAGAAGCAGCGGCATTTGCCCGCTGAGAAGAGCGATCAATACGCAGTGGGAGGCAACTTGTCAAATGTCATTGAAACGTACTCGAATTTAGACCGAAAAAGAAAAAAAAACACTGAATCGTCGGGACGGCAGATCACAAAGTTGCCATACGCACCGAAGCCGCAGTTGTGAGGCAATTGTTTTTGAACTGCTCCGATAGCGTCCGCGCAACAGTAGTTGTTTGTTTACTCACAAATTTTCATATTTTGCGGCCTAAAGTTCACAGCGCGGTGCCAAAACGCGCTCGTAGCAAAAGCGAAACCATCAGTACGAACATACATGCAGACGCTCATACATGTAGAGGCACCGTCAGTCGTCGCGAACCCGTGCGATCGCTGGCTTGAGGCTTATTTCTGTTATGCTCCGTTTGGTTATACAGGCAGTCTACTCTAACGAGATATTTCACATAGGTTGCACTCAGCGAGTGACTACGTCTCACGCAAGAAGCCGGTTCAGGGGTCTCCAACGCGGTGACAGCGTGAAGCGGGTGCTCGGTTTTCTGTAAAGAGACAGCGACTGTAGACTATCTTCTGCTTTCAGTTCATCGAAAATGATTATTTTGACATTAAAGAACACAGTTCATTTCGAAAGTACTTACAGAAATGGCCTGGAGAGCTTTCGCGAGGTGTTTTTGTAGAGCGCCGACAGCAAAACCTATGGGGAGCGCGCCGGCGGTATCCTGCCTAGCACGCAATCGAGGCGCGTACGATAGAGGGCGACTCCGTAACTCCTCGAGGCCAATATGGTAAAAGGAGGAAAGTGAAGCATCGCGCATAGAGTTGGTGCAGACTCTAGAGCATAAGCTCTCAATTGGACCCATGCATTAGAATTTCCGACCATAATGGCGCCGCCATTGCCGCCGTTATACAACCGTAAGCATTACCAGCCCCTGAGATTCGCGCTAACCTTGAAGGTGGCATTCTGTTTTCATCGTATTTGTTGAAAGTGAGCTCACGTGAAGTTGCAAAAATTGAAGAACAGTTTGTAAATTCCAAAGTATGTTCGCCGAAAGCCTGTGGCCATTTGACTGATTATGCCATGGTATCGGAGAAACCAGCACTCTTGGGGCGCTTCTCCGAACCGCTTGTCGTGGAATCATCACCGGGCCGCTTGGCCATCCGACAAACTCAACTGCTCCGACGAGACATCTGATGAAGGAGCGTTGCCGCGCGCGCCGCTGTGCCATAACGTGATTGCTGAGAGGGTGTGAGGGGGCACGGACGCACGCCACCGACGGACGCCGCTGCTGGACTCCGGCGCCGCTTTGCGCAACAGTAGCGCAACGCCCTTTGGAAAGAGCAACGCGCCATTGTTTTTATGCGCCGCTGTGCCATCACGTGATTGCTGAAAGAGTGCGAGGGGGAGGGGCCACTGCTGCCACCGTTCCAGGGCACGGACGGACGGACGAGGGACGCCGCGAGTAAGAGACATTAAAGGCTTTCGCCTTAATACATGTGAGCATAAATCGCAGATGACACACTGCGACTCACAACTCAGTCAGAAGACGCGCAATCTGCTACAATCTCGTACTCAAGTGGATATGGCGGTGCCATCGAGCCGTCAATGTTTCCCAGAAACCTTCAAAAATCAACATCAAACTCTGTCCCCATGTTTCTAATCTGTCAAAATGCCCGTGTTTGTTTTATATTGAAAGTATTACAAACATTCAATAGTGCTAACTTTTGCAGATCTCTAAATAATTGCAAGGGCAGCAATGCCAGTAGTAGGGTAATGGCGATGTTCTCGTGGTCGGTGCTCTTTCGGCCCAGCTTTTCTTGTAGACTCTTTACTAACTCTCCGGCATGAAGTGTGCGCCCTTCCTATATCACTGATTCATTGCGATATGAAATAATTGGACACTCTCGGCTGCTTTATGCCGTCGCCGTTGCCGTCGAATGAAACGCTTACGGTGACACGCTAGTTTTTTTACATTCGCTTGCTCGTTCATTCAGCAGTAAATTTCGTGTGTCATATACATCTATAAGGCGCACTTGCGCAATGCGGTTGGTGCGTTTAATCACTAAACGAAGCAAGCCACGCCGTCCAGATATATCAACTATAATTGATGTACGCCTTCTCACGCATTGTTAATGCGAAAGATTTGGGTGCCTCATTAAATGCTAAAACTCACCGTCTGCGTCCAGTGTCGGCGGCGTCAACGCGAGTGGTCCAAAATATCACTCCGCGAAGACGTCACAAAATGAGGTCGTCATGACGTCACAGCAACATCGCATGACGTCATCATGGCATCATGTAGCGTGACGTCACACGATGACATCGTCGCTTTGCATTGCCTCCGTGATCGGCCCAATAATCACGGTGCAGTGCAAGACCAGGTGAGGTCGAGAAATTTTAGGAAGGTGCTGGGTAGGATCAATACGTCGACAGAAGAACAAGAAGCAGGTTTTCGCCTTCAGTCGTCTTAGACGAATGCTTAAAGGTCAATCAGTTTTGCCTAACGCCTGCTGTGCAGTACTATAGTCGGTGACAGCCTAAGAATAAATATAAGCTCCTCCCACGAGGCCGCATTGTTCATATTTTGCATGCCTCCGCGCTCCAAACGAAGTAGTTCCTAAACAATGGCAATAATTTTCACGCATATAAACCTTCTTTTTCCATACTGCACTGATATTTAAATGAAGAAAGCAAAGCTAGATAAAATAAATTGTGAAGGCACGGAGTTCAGCGTCAGCATAACAATATATGTGTTGTTTAAATCGCACTCCCGCCGCGTTCATTCGGAGTCTATACAAAGAAGTAATGTACATCTCAAAGGTGATGTTTCTGAGCAGTACCTATTATGGTATTAAAACAAATTATGCCAGATTTAACATAAAACATAAATAAAGGATTCGTTATTTTACGGTTTCGCAGAACAAAATAGGGACATTAATCACATTTAATAAGGTCGTTTGTAATTCTTTTGCGAAACTCTCGCCGCCAGTTTTCTTCACTGTCTGCTGTAAGTATGGCCACTGTGACTCAAAGCGAAGCATGCACGAAGTCGTCTGAGTTTGCCTTTGTGAATTTCGACTCTTGTGTTGCCGTAAATACCGCATTTGCGTCTCTAGTCGCCGTGCTTGTCATCGTGTTTGAGGAAAACGTCAAGGCTTCGTTTGACGTCTTGTTTCAACGAAATAAAAGCGTGTACACACACTGCACACACGGCGTTTAACTGTCGGGGCCATTGCATGCGTTGCCGTTACGTTCACGCCAAGGAGATGTACGCGGCTAAATTGGCATTGACTAAATGTTTTACGCGGGATTGCTTCTTGCTTCGACAACTTGCACTGGCACTGCCATTACTCCTTAAGCCCTTAAACGTTAAAGTTTCTAATTAATTTATTATTTATTTATTCCATACCTGCGTCGCGCCAGTGGTCATTACAGCAGGGGGGCCCACTTTTGCTAGAAAAAAAAGGCCCCTACCTTCTATATCTGTGTGTGTCTGTGCGAAGCTATATACATATTTACGTAGGGTGTGAAGAGGCTGTCATCTGTTGCCGTAAGACAAATAGGAAAAGGATACACGCTTCTCAAAAGACAGTTTATTTGTCAACGTTTCGATCGGAGACCGATCTTTATCAAAGCAACGTTTACGAGGCTTCTATGCGCTTTTATAGCACCGTCCTCCGTGCAGGTAGAGCGAAAAAAAATAATAAAAAATGTAGAAATGAAAAAAGCAGTAGCCAAAAGACCACAGTTATACACTCGGACATGGAAAAAAATGCCCCCACCTCCCCGAAGGGAATCGTGAGGAAATGCGAATGCATTTCTTGCGCCGAGAGTACACGGCGTAGTAATTAGACTTTGAGAATTGGGGCCCCAAGGAGCTTGGGGACCCAAGAAGCTTGCGAGCCGCCAGGGCGCATGCGCAGAACCCAAGTAACTCTTGGGCTCTTGCGCTCGCGTTGACCCGAGACGCAAAAATTGAAAACTAGCATGGGGCCCCAAGGCGTCTTGGGTCACCAGTGAGAACACACGGACGCAGCGCGGGCCACGGCGCAGTATGATCCGCGTCTCGCATGATTTTAAATTTCGTCACTCGTGGCGCTCCTTGCGCTTGGCCCAACGCAGCCTTCGTTGGCCCAATTCTCAAACTCTGCTGATCATCCAAACGCAAGAGTACGCTGCCCAACGCAGCTTGGAGGCCCAGCGTCTTGAGTCCCCAATTCTCAAACTCTCTATTGTAATGGCGGAAATTATTGAGAGGCGCCCAGCCAGCGAACGGTCGAGAGTGAGGCGCGAGCGTACGGGAGAGTGGGGCGCCAGCGTTCTCGGCTCGGCGTGGGCGATTCACAGCGGCGTCTCGAGCACACATTTCCGAATATTCTTGAGAGGCGCCCAGCCAGCGAACGGTAGAGGGTGAGGCGCGTGCGGACGGGAGAGTGGCGCGCAGTGAGGAGAGAGAGCGAACGGCGAGAGAAGGAGCGGCGAAGCACTGCACCTAGCCTCTCCTACACTCTCTTGCACCACATGCTCCGGTGGCTAGGGGCGAGGATAAGCGCGCGCACCCGCAGCTGTTGCTACAGGAGAGGGAATGAGAGCGGAGAGATAACAACTGCCGGCGCGCGGACAACGCCGGATGCCTCACCAAGCCCGACTAAGAAATGCAATCGCATTTAAAACACGTGCATCCTCGAAGAATAAAAAAGGAGAACATATAGATGTTATATAAATAATCTCGGTAGACACAATCAGAAAGTACATTCCTTTCGTACATTGTCAAGCCCCACCTCTCCGGCTCCCCCCTCTTCATTTGTTCGTGAAGCATAGTGAGGGGGTGAGGCTTCACAAGAAGGGATAAGCGCTTAAACAAAGGCTTCACGAGTTCAATATAAAGAAATTATCATTGTGTAATACATGCACATAATACATGCGATATGCTAAAAAAACGCGCATTAGACAAAAACAAGAATTCCAAATATGATATCGTGAAGTATGATGCAACGCCACTAAAAACAAAAGCTTTTTTTTTCACTCAATAATAGTTTTAGCGGTGTCACTTCAGTTATGATCACCATCCATGCAATCGACGTGTCACAGCGAGCGCATCATTTCACGGTTTGTAGACAACGATTACCTCGCACGGCGTTTTTCAGTGCAAGGCGATCGTGCATCCAGCGCGATACTTACGCGACGGGCACTTCAACCTAGCACATCATTCGGGGCTGGTGCAACTGAATTCCGTTAAGACGACGCAACTGCGTCAATAGGCACACGTCACATAACGACACACGCACCGGATGACGACCGCAATTATCTTCCTATAATCCACACACCACTGCATATTCTCCACACCTGGTTTGTTTACTTTCGCATTGTGTTGCGCTAACGGGTTATGTTTGTCGCTTTCTCTCACGCTTCGTCCGCACGTAGGTCACTCATATAGGCACACAGCACGGCGCATATCACAATAGATCACCAAGATTCCCACGTTGCAAGCTCCAAGCAACACACACACACGCACTTGTAGCAAAGCTAATGCCATGGCTTTTGCGGGCGGTAAATCGTACACAGAAGCGCACATTCCGACATCACTTTCACCTCACTGCACACGAATGAACGCGACGACAAATCGCCGATGTGGTGACCCTCAGGCGATATGCTTGGTGTATCCGAGCGATAGGGAACACACGCCGTGTTGCAACTTGACCCTGCCGAAACGACGGAACGCGCTAAAGCGTTGTACTCCGAACTGCTGCCACTTCGGTGCACTTCAAACGCGGCACAGTCACAAGCTTCTTATGCATCGGATGACAACCGGCGAGGATGATGCTCGGTACGTGCGGATAACAGTAGGAATTATCTTCTTCTGGAAGAAACAAACACCACAGCAAATTCGAATTGACGGATCTGTCTCGGTGCAGCGGTACCTCGCCTCTCGTCGCGAAAGGCGCCATGTTGCATTTTTCATTGGTTCGTCTTCACCGTTACGTCATGATAAAGAGCGGCCGTAGTTGGAAGCGCATAATACAAATGGACAGCGGTACAGTTTACTTTTTATTCTTAGCTTGTCACCGACAATAGTTGATCATGCGCGCGTGGTGACTTCAGGCACTACAGTGTGTCTCGGGAGTTGAAATTTACCAATGAAAAAACTGTCTTACTAATGAAAAAACTACTAAACGTACCGATGAAAGGCAAGCACATGCTCTCGGCACATATTGAGTACCCTATGTGGCACTACGCATAGCTGGCATGGGCCAGCGTTACGCTCGTTTAGACAATTTTAGTATACGTTTTCAAAACAGCAAAAGGCGCAGTCAATAAATGTGGATAAGCCACCGGAGAGAAATTCTATGCTCTAGAAGAAGATACACGAACTCTCACTCGGTGCTCTTTCATGCAACTTTTTTTCACTGGTGTGATTTTCCCGAATTCTATTCGCGAAAAGGAGTAGCCGCTGCTGTATAAAAGCATTAACATCCCCTAAACAAAATCTAATTTTAAAAAAATATTAAGAGGTAGACGGCTGGTGCGAATACAGCGCGCTGCCTGGCAAGCAAGCGCAATCTCCGCGAAAGGGCGTCCGCTACGCAGGAGCAAATAGGTGGCGCCACGTTCGAAAAGAGGGTGCGAAGGAGAGGAGACCGAGGAAGAACGAGAGCGGAGGAGGAGAGTGTCGCTACTTTACGGAGTTTCAGGGGCTTTAAGTAAAAGGGTATACGTGCCGCGCTGATGGCTGCCGAGATATAGCGTGCGCCAGCGCCCTTGGCATGAAAGTTCAAAGTTTCTCGAGTCCAGCGAACCCCATCCGAATCCCGTCCGCGTCCACGCGACTGATACAAAAAAAATTATCACACGGTGACGTCATCGGTCACGTCACAGACAGGCAAACAGTTTTGACGTCATCATGACGTCATCACATAACATCGTAGTGTGTCGAAGTTGGGCCGCCGATCACGGTGGCAATGCAAAACCAGGTGAGGTGCCTCCGATCCTGGAGGCTGTGGAAAAGCAGGTTTGGAGGCACCGATAATGTCTATGTAATTGTTATCGCAACAAAATGATAAACCGAATAGAGTGAAAGTTCACATGAGCGAGCTTGAAGTGACCACATAAAAAAGTTTGTTAAACGGAAAATTCGGTGAACTGAAACAGCTGTGTTATAGCTTATCACAAACTGAAGGAAATATCAGGTGTTCAAATGAAAGTTCAACCCGTTTATTTGTCATGCTTTGCATTAACATGTTTATTTATGCCTACTGAGGATTTTTTAAAGACTGTAGTATCCTTTGGCTGCAGTAGTGGTCCTAAGACTACAGTGGTCACGAATTTAGTTACTGTGTCCAAGCTCTCATGAACCTTATCTGGCACAACAGCCTGGTCGACATAAAACGACTTCAGTTTCTCGAAGAGCATCCCTGCTTCTACGCAAAGATCTAGTTTTCCCGTCCAGAGACACGCGCTGCCACTTGGCACTAAGATAACCAGCACGCAGTTGTAGCGCTCAGGCTACAGCTGTCGCTGCGGATGTGACTCTGGCTGGCTTCGAAGATATGTACGCATCCAATAGAGTTCAAGGCCAATTAGGCCCACTTGTCGTCAAGTGGTAATGAAGTGCCCTTGTGGCCTCCGCTGTTCGCTCCGGTGGCGCGCTGTTAGCAAAGCTGACCGCGCAGGCCACGGTAAAAGATTACTACATAGCGTGAGTCCCTACTTTTTGAAACGGTCATCATAATCGGGGAGGCAATGGAAGGTGTCACAGAAAATATTCGTGGAACTGAAATGCACTGTGCACTGAATTTTGGTAAACTGAAGTGAGTTAACATTGGGTTCAATAGTGCTTCCGCGGGAGTTTTAAAAAAAGTTTGTACAATTGAATAGTTCGTTTAACCGAGTCCGTCCAAGTTGTATTTTATTGTAGTGTGTTTTCAGCATCAAATGCCCAACAAAAGGTGAAGCACTAAGTGACAACCGACGAGGACAGGCGCTGTTTTCGTCAATTTTCACTCCGTCCTTGTCTTGTACGCTAGATGCTAAGACAGAATATACGAACATTTCCAAGCCTACCTTATTTGATTTTTTAAAACAATTCGGCAGACCACACGCGTTGTGGGAATCGGTTTCATGCGGAGCAGTGAGTGAGTACACTTACGCTGTATCTTATGGCTTTCAGCCAAGCGTTACGCGGTCTATCGAGGTGTTTTTTTTAAGTGTAGTAGCTGTGTGCACACCGTGCGCTTACCAGGCACGTCGACAACACTAGCGTTTAAAGGGTACCTTATGCTGTGACATTAGGTCGGCACTCACGCTAGAGTACTTACGTCAGTATTATCGAACAATGTTCACTTTATGGTGCAATGATGTGAATATCATGTGTAAATTTCGTTAATGTATTCCTCCGGGGTCGACCAATGCTTTAGTAAAACTTTTGTGAATGATATGGATAAAAATATAATGTTTATTAGACTGCTATCAAAGCGGAGCCAACACTGGAACCACAGGTGTTAATCAGATATGATGCCTGTATCATAAGAGCACATATGTAGATTATATTGCTTTCTCGTAAAATTACATAGCAAGCACCACAACCGCAAGTGATGTTGCACCGACATTACGCGTGCAGAGGCTGTTTTTCCAAACCAGTTTATATACCTTGCATGGCTCTGTGGTAGTATAGCTGACTGCCACGCAGAATGCTTGGGCTCGATTCCTGCTGAGATCCTAATTTTTAAATGCGAAGCATTTCTTAACCTTTGGTACTTTGAGCGTTTCTATCTATCTATCTATCTATCTAGCCGCCTACGTCTGGGTGCTCTCGTGATCGCCTCCTTAACTAGGTGCAGACCAAAATTAGCATGAGAGGGTAAGAAGACTTGACGTATATGACTCTCTGGCCATGACATGAATAACGTGAAAATCCTGTAGCGTGCGTCGTCATACCCGTTGCTCTAGACACGTGTGGCACATACCCGTTTACCACCGGCCGCAGTGTACGGGTATGCGCCACAGGTGAATGACAGTTTATATCTACCCAGGAACGGCGAGAACAGACATTAGTAATTTAAATGCGAGAGCGTTAAGAAAAACCGACATGGGCAGCGTTGACCAGACGAATGCAAAGAATAAAAATCAGGATCCAAGCAGGAATCGAACCCAAGCATTCTGCGTGGCAATCAGGTATTCTACCACGAAGCCACGCCAGGTCTACGAACTGGTTTGAAAAAAACTCGGCAGATCCCACGTACCGTGGGAATCGATGTTATGCGAAGCATGCGCGGGATGGTGACTGTGGCGTAATTTTCACATTGAGCGAAACGTTACGGAATGACGCTAGGGAAATGTGGAAGTGGTATACGCACACTCATATGTTGAAGAGTCGCGTATGTACATTATAACCAGTTGTTTACAGTTGCATAACGATGCCAACAGCAACATGGGTGTTACCAACACCACACGCGGTAAGCTGAAATCTAGTGCTTATGTTCTTCAATACTGCATAGCGCGAATCCGAACATGACAAGGAACACAGATGCACAGGACAGGCGTTACTCGCAAGTAAGCTTTATTCAGGAAAGTTTTCCTAGATATATCATACGCAGCGCAGTGGCACGCGCAGGCGCACTGCACGTACGTTACTGTCACAGTTACAGTTGTTGTGCTTATACTTGTCCGTTATCACGGAGAACGCACGCACGTTTCACGAACCCCTGTGTATGTGTAGAAGGGGTTCTTGACAGTTCTTGAACAAGGTCATCATCACCGTGATCAGTGAGCACCAGCAGCTGTACCGAACTGGTTAATCGGATCCGTTCGTGATTGCGGCAATGAGGAGTCTAAGTGTGGAGAAGTGCGAGGTGTAGTGCAGCTTGTGGAAATCTGGGATGCCTCTTACGATGAAATGATCTATGTTGCCTCCTGTCATGGACGTGGCAGCGAGGTCTCTTGATGCCCTGTCCACATCGAAGCCGTCTTTCTCGCAGTATAAGGACCAAGCGTTGCTGGGTCTTGATAAATCAATGCCGAAGTCACCGGTAACGATGAGAGGCCTGGTTCTCTCAGTAGGTTTATTGTAGGAAGCATTGACCCCGGTTTATGCGTAATCCACGTGGTCTACGTTGCGGACCACGTGGATGAGTAGATGGTAGTTGAGCGGCTTTCAGGGGTGTTAAGTCTTCAGCTTCCTCACTTTCCTTGCGTCCGCCGCGGTGGTGTAGCGGTTACAGTGCTTGGCTGCTGACACGAAAGGTCGCGGGTTTGATCCCGGCCGCGACTGTCGCATTTCGATGAAGACAAAACGCTAGATGCCCGTGTACTGTGCGATCTCGGTACACGTTAAAGAATACCCGATCGTCAAAATTTCCGGAGCCCTTCGCTACGGCGTCTCTCATAATCGTATTGTAGTTTTGGGACATAAAATCCCAACAACTATTATTATTATCACTTTCCTTGCGTGTCAATGTGTGTGTTCGCGGTTACTGTGTTGGTTGAGACTCTGTATCGTCTGTGGCACATACCCGCTTAACATGAGCTATGGTATACGCGTATGTGCCCCACGTGACTGAGAGAAAGGGTTTCTTGACGTACGCGACAGGTATTTTGCGTTATTGATGTCTTGACTAGTGAATCGTGTTCGTCATACACTGATCCCCTGCCATGCCAATTTGGGTATATTACAAGCTATGTAGACGATCAGGAGAGCACCCAGACGTAGGCGGCTAGATAGATAGATAGATAGATAGATAGATAGATAGATAGATAGATAGATAGATAGATAGATAGATAGATAGATAGATAGATAGATAGATAGAAACGGCCAAAGTGCCCGATGTTCGCTAAGAAATGCTTCGCATTTAAAACATCCTATGGAGGCGTAATGGCGGTGCAACGTCAGTTGTGATTTTGGCGATGGGCGTGTAATTTTACAAGAAAGCAATAAACACTACATATGTAGTCCTACAATACAGACGTCATATCAGAATAACGTCCGTGATTCCAGTGTTGGCTCCGCTTTTATAGCAGTCCAATAAAAAATTACATTTGTATTCCTATGATTCCGCAAGCTATATTGAGGCATATATTGAAGGAATATATTAACAAAAGTTAGGTATGATATTCATATCATAGCATCGTAAAGTACACTTAGTCCGTCAGAATGGCACAGTGTCCTCTTCATTTCTTACGACGCTGGGCGATGGCCTCATGCTAACCGAGGATAATGACAGATTGATTGACAGCCGCTTTGTTGACTAGTCTAAGTAGGCCACATACGCCAAGCGCTATCCACTGATGTTGGTTATCAGTGTCCACGAATACGACAAGCGCTATCCACTGATACTGGTTACGTCGCAATGATGTTGGTTACGTGGCAGCCTCGACGGCCTATACCTCAGGAGCGCGAAGGGTGACTTCAGGTTCCGACATGTCGCCGGATCTATCGACAGACAATTTGTCGACCAAATGTCCGACGCATCCACGATTTCCAACAGCTATACTATACCTCATACTTCACTACACATGAACCCCTCGTCACCGCGATCACGACGAGATCGAATAACAAGTCGTGACTAGCTGCTGGTGCTTACTGATCACGATGATGATGACCCTGTTCAAGAACTGTCAAGAACTTCTTCCACACATGCACACGGGTTCGTGAAACGTGCGTGCGTTCTCCTTCATAAGGGAAAAGTGCAAGCACTGCAGCTTACCGCTTATGATGTTGGTAATACCCGCGTTGCCGTTTGAAGCATTACCCAACTGTCACCAACTGGTTATATA
>NC_051184.2:103934636-103999766 GCF_013339695.2 Rhipicephalus sanguineus
GGAGTACGTAGTGCTTTAAAGTACATATCGTAAATATTTAACCTAAAAAGAAAAGAAGTTGGTATAATATACTTTCTTTCCTGCTTCGTAATAGGATGGTTTACTTTCGAGGATTACATAGAGAACGATGCCCTCGCTATGACTGAAGGAAGAGGAATTTCAACAGCTCGTTTTTATTTGCTAGGCACAGCATTACTTAAAACTAACAGACAAGAAAACCCAGGTAAATATGATGTAAATGTGAAGGAAGTAAAGTGGACGAAAAAGTAACTTGTCGCAGGCAGGGGCAAAACCTGCGACCTTTGAATAATGCGTCCGATTCTCTATTATTGAGCTACGGCGGCAGTCATCCGTCCCATCCACTTTATGGGGTATATATGTACGCCAAAATGCTGCTGTAGGAGAGCGAAATCCGGACATACCCGGAACGTAAGTGTTCCCTTTAACAGTGAACTCGTCTGTACCTTTGAACTTAGGAGCGTTGGCGCCGCTAGTAGTCATGACGGCGAGAGTGGAACACTTTTTTTCGGCCTTCCGATCACGTGATCATTTTACGAGCTGCCTGCTGACCAATAATCTCTCGCATATTACCTCTAGGCATCCAGTCTGCAAGAACGAGACCCTCGCTATGGATTAGCGAAGGGAGAGGAATTTCTAGGGCTAGTTTTTCCTTGCAACGACACAACATTAATCCCATAACATTTCCCATGACATTCCCTTGACATTTGGGAAGGATGGTAGTGTAACTGATGTGTACTTATCTGGAGATAATCATGTTAGAGCATGCAAGATAGTTTTGGTAAAAGGTATCGAAGTTTCGAGGCCGGTACATTGTTGTGGCCATTGGAGTTGAGCGACTGAAGTTTGTCGGGTGCGGAAGATGTTGTAGATTTGTTTGAACCTTCCGCGAGAAAGTCGCGCGCCGCGGATGCCTTCGGCAAAGATGAAAAAGTAGAGAACACTAGTGAAATAGAACATGGTTATTGACATGGATGCTCGGTGTTGCGATTTTAAATGCGAAGCATTTCTTAAAGAACCTCAGGCACTCTCATCGTTTCTATCTACCAATCCATCTATCTAGCCGCCTACGTCTGGGCGTTCCCATGGTCGTCTCCATAACTTACAATATTCCAAAATTGGCATAGCAGGGCATCAGCGTATGACGAACATGAATCAGTGGTCGTGGCCTGAATAACGCAAAAAACCTGTCGCGTACGTCATTAAACCTTTTCTCTCAGTCAGGGGGGCACATACCCGCATACCAGAGTAAATGTTATACGGGTATGTGCCACAGGTGATACAGAGTCTCAACCAACACAGTAACCGTGAACACACACACACATATTGACAGAATTCTTTAAGGTGTACCGAGACGTGCCGAGCACCGTAACCGCTACACTACCGCGGCGGACGCAAGGAAAGTGAGGATGCTGAAGACAGAACAACCCTGGCAGCCGCTCAACTACAATCCACTCGTCCATGTGGTCCGCAACGTGGACCACACGGATTACGCAAAAACCAGGGTCAATGCTTCCTACATTAGTTCTGCCGGGAGCACCAGGCCTCTCATCATTACCGGTCACTTCAACATTTATTTATCAAGACCCAAAAACGTCTGGTCCTTATACTGCGTGAAAGACGGGTTGGATGTGGACAGGCCATCAAAAGACATCGCTGCAACGTCCAGGACAAGAGGCATCATAGATCATTTCATCGTTAGAGGTATTCAGGATTTCCACCATCTGTACTATGCCTCGCACTTCAGTAGACTTACGCTCCTCGTAGCCGCGATCACAAACGGATTCGATTGCAAGTCCGGTCCAGCTGGTGGTGGACACTGATCACAGTGATGATGGCCTTGTTCAAGAAGATTCAAGAACCCCTTCCAAACATGCGCACGGGTTCGTGTAACGTGCGTGCGTTCTCCGTCATAACAGACAAGTGCCAGCATAACAACTAGGGAAATTTCGTGAATGAAGCTTACTTGCGAGTTACGCCTGTTCTGTGCAACTGTGTGTCTTCTTTGTCCTGTTCGCATTCGCGCTATCCACAATTGAAGAATATAATCACGACATATAAGCTTACCGCGTCTGCTGTTGGTAGCCCCCGATGTTGGTATCTTTACGCAACTGTAAACAACTGGTTACATAATACATATGCGACTCTTCAACATATGAGTGCCCTCGGCACGAGCTCAGTGTTGTGTTTCGGTTTCGGTTCTGTATTGCACTGTACGAATGCCATGGGGCGCCGCTCTGGCATTCCTGTTTTACCCAGGCGACGTGTAAATAAAAGAGTGTGTGGAGAGTACTCGTTGAGTGCGGACGTTTTTTCTGCTTCAGCGCTTCGCTCCAAACCGCGTGTTCGGACTGGCTGGCGTCCCCGCCTGTCGCGTTGTTCACCGCAGGTGTTCGCCTGCTGCTGCGCCGGGACTACCAGCCCGCAACACAGCACTCATGTTTCCCGACGTATTGCCCAGATGGCGTCCATATCTCACGCAGCGCCTCTTCTATCGTCTTTAGACGACATTTGCAGCGAAGCACGCAGATACGCGGCGAATTTTTTTTTTTGTTTACGGCGTCCGCATAAGGAGCGATAATCATCGATGCGACGCGCTTTCAGCAACGGACGCAGGCTCACCCAACGTTACTAGATTAGCTTCAGTTTGAAAGCTGCGCGGCAGGCGCGTGTCCCCTTTCCGTCTCCTGCCGCGTGGTGGCGCTAGTCACACGCTCGGCCCGGCTTCCCGGCTCGTCGAAGCACGTTGCGCGAACCGTTGTTGTTGGTGCTGTGGTGGTGTGCTTTGTTCATGTGTTTTTTTCATCATGCTCGAGTCTTCTGACTTTTTTAAGTGGCGTTGTATCGTGACCAATCGACATGCCGCGTTGTTTCGTAACCGGCTGCAAAAGCGGTTACGATTCTCAAAGATCTGCCGAGAAGCGGCACTTCTTCCGGGCGCCTAGAGATTCCTCACGTCTTCAAGTGTGGCAGCGTGCGATTCCACGTCTGGACGAGCAGCTCACAAGTTCTTGCGTTGTCTGCGATCTCCATTTCGAGGACAGTGACTTAGTGAAGGAGTTCGTGCACAATATAAACGGGGACGTCGTTATCATTCCGCGCGACAATTGGGCGCTCAAGGACGACGCAGTTCCCCGTTTGTTCCCGAACTGCCCTTCATACCTATCGAAACCCACGAGGAAACGTAAGCAACCAGCTGTGCGGAGGGCACCTCCCGTTAAGGTGCGCAAAAGGCAAGGTGATGGTGATGTTACAAGCCCGTGCGATGATGGAAGTAACTCCCCTGTGTGTGAAGCTGTCGCATCGCTCTACAGCGAACTCGTGGATTTGGCAAAAACAAACCAGAAAATTGAAGGCTGGTCTCTTGAAGTTGTTGATGCCAGTGTTGTTGTGTACAAGCTGAAAATGGAAAATGCTGTGCCTAGGGTTGATAAGGCTGTTGTAGTGTCTAGGACACTTACTGTTTCTGTCAGTGCTAATGGGCGACTTGTGCCGTCCGTAGTGTACGCCAAAAATGAAAATGTTGACGTGCAGACACTTGAATAATTTAAGTGTTTACTTGGGTATGTAGAGAAATTAAAGTTCTGTGAAGGCTGCCCTGCGAAGTTGTACCCTTCTATATCGAAAAGCTCAGTGGCTACTCAGGATGGCAACACATGGCGACGAAACACGTGCGCAACTCTGTCCTTAAATTCCACGTGTCATGAATGCAAGCTGCTAGGCAAGCTGTTTTCGCAGCGCACGAACAGGCAAAAGCACAGGAAACCTAGGCAGAAGAGCACTCAGGTGAAAACGCTACGGCGCAAGGCTACTTTGAAACGAGAAAAGGCAACGTAGGATATCCTCCTCATGAAGAAGCGGCTCCGCACACTGTCGGATTCAAAGAATAATGAAGTTCTTCAAATATTTCCGAAAAAACAGCAACTTGTGTCCAAAACTGCCTTCATGGCAGCAAAAGCAAAATCAAAGCTTGGAAGGCGCTATGACCAAGAGTGGCTGATGACGTGTCTCCTCCTTCAAATCTCCAGTTCGAAGGCATACAGTTTAATATCTGATATGCAGTTGCTGCCCCTTCCAACCAAAGCACGATTGCGTCAAATAATCAGTGGAAGACCATGTAAATATGGCTACAACCATGTAGCACTGAGGTGCATCGAGGAGCACCTAAATGACAAGAGCCATCTGAGGCGCGGTGGTGTGCTCCTCGTTGATGAGATAAAACTAAAGCAGGCTATAGCATTCAACAAAGCCTCCTACAAAATGGATGGATTTGTGAACTATGGTGATGAGCAAGCGACAGGCATGGATCAGCTCGCGGATCATTGGCTAGTACTCATGTTTGTCCCGCTTTTTGAAGACTGGGTACAACCTATTGCTACATTTGCCACCAAAGGAGCTGCACCAGGAAATGTCCTGTCCGAGCTTGTAATCAGTGCTGTTATACAACTCCATAGCCATGGTGCTTCTGTGATGGCTGTCATAAGTGACGGAGCTGGCAATAACCGCTCCATGTGGAGCGAGATCGTAATATCTGGAAAATTGGATTCTGCATGTCACTTCATCGAGCACCCCTTGGAACCATCACAGAACATCTATTTCATCTGTGATATTCCACATGTCATCAAGTGTATCCGAAATCACCTAAAGAAACACACCTACGGAATGGTAAGTGCAAATGGCGCACCACAAATGAACAAACCTTTAACGACATGTTCTTTCTCTTTGAGGCGGGTGATCATCAAATCAATTTTCAACATTACGTTACTATTTATGAAACAGAGAAGAACAAGCAACTTCGAGTGGTGCCCAAGCTGACAAGAGCTCATGTGGCTCCCGACAATCTCCGTAAAATGAGCGTCTGTCTTGTTACGCACGTATAGTTCGCCTTATAGTCAATGCATGATATTTGCTTGCAAATTTGAACAGATAAATGTTTCTTTATGAAAAAGAAAAATTTTCATTCATCCAACAGCAGCACAAAACTATAAAAAAGTATTTTTTCCCAGTTTCTGAGAATCGCAGCTTCAGTAGACCAGGACAAACTTTAATAAAACTACGATGCTGTCAATGAGGTTTATTTTATACGGGATTGTCCACCTAAGAGTAAAACGAAGCTGCAACTCAAATGAGACGCTTCTCGAGCTTGCGGAGTTCCACAGAACTGATATGCCAAGGGTTTATTTGACAGCTCTTCAGTCGTTCTACATCAATTGGAACCAAAGTGTACCGAGAAGTAAAAGTGCCGGGCTTCGAACACTGCGAAGGAACAGAAGCCTTCACCAAAATCATCAATGACCTTTTTGATGCCTTGAATGTCAAGTTGCCGTCCCAAGGAATCATGCCTGGCTCGGAAAAAATACAGGTGATAAATCAGCTCGTTATATTGGCTTTATCATGCCTTCTGCTCGTGTTAAATCTGTTCAAATTTCTGCTAAAACTTTTGCTCATATTTCTCTTTATGCCATTCTTCTTTAGGTCATCAAAGATTTTTTGGCTCTCCTTAATACGACCGAGAGAAATGCTGTCTGCAGTGGCCTGAAGATTTTTGCATCACAGATGACCACAGAGGCTATGTGGGTAACTTTGCTGTCAACCCGTGACATCACTGAATACTTGTTTGGCCAGGGTGCTCACTATATTTTGACAACCAAGCTTAACCAAGATCCTCTAGGGGTGAGTGCAAAAACTGTGTTTATTCAAGTTCAATAGAACTGACAGATTTCTTTTACTTTTTTCAGCGTCACTTCGGATTAGTGCGCTCATTTGGGAGCGATGAATCACATCCAACAGTCGTCAACTTCACACAAATATTCCGACTTCTGAGTTTGTATACACCGATCAAAACAGCTCTGCGCGGGAGCGTGGAAGGTGCACCAAGTGCTGTGCTCGTTGGTGTTCAAGATACTCTGAGAAGGACGAAAGAAGACGGTAGCTTGAATAAGGCCATGTTGCGTGATCTGATTGAGGCTTGGATGCGTAACTTAACCACAGGGCCAGGGGACTCCCACCAGCACGAAGACAGCGACCACGCTGATTTCAAAGGAGAACTAGACGAGAGTATCCTGTACTATTTGTCAGGATATGTGGTTCATAAATTCACAAAGACCACCACCTGCTCTTCGTGCATAGGAGACATAAGCTCCACTGAGCCAGTTGTAGGCAAAGATGCTTACCTCACTATTTACAGAAGCTTCAAGCAAGGATGTTTGGAACATCCTTCGAGAAAAATGCTGCACTTCGTGAAAATTGTGAGCCGCGCAGTTTCACACTCTTTGAGCGGGGATCAAGTCACATCAGACATCTTTTGGGACGTGCTTGATGAGCTGGAGATGGAGAACATCGATCGTCTTGGATACGTAGAGCATGAGGCTGCCTTTACATGTCAGGTGCTCAATTTTATTATAGTTACCAGGAAGGAAGGAAGGAAGAAAAACGGGAGAGAGGAAATACAGGGATGTTAACTAGTTTGGCATAACCGGTATGCTACCCTGTTCAGGGGGAAGGAATGGGGGAGATTGAAAGAAGAGTAAAGAAAGAGAGAAAGAGAGGGGAACACACACGCACACACATAACTTCACAGCGCAGAGCGGCAGTCTTTTGCGGTATGCGGCATCATTAAAAAGTCTACAGCCGCTCGTGTAAGCCTGTTGTCCTTAGGAATTTGAGCAATGCCTTGGTTGCATGACATTGTAGAACTGTTTCTAGTGTCAACGGTCTGTTGTTAAGACGAGCGAGAGCGAATATGAGGGATCGTCTCTGCGCATCGTAGCGAGGACAGTCGCAGAAGATATGCCGCAAGGTCTCCTCGGTGCCGCAGGCGTCGCAAAGAGCGTTGTCGGCCATCCCTATTGGAAACGAATATGACTTCGTGAAAGCCACTCTTAGCCACAAGCGGCATAGCAGAGTGGCCTCTCTTCGGCGGAGTCCAGATGGTAGTTGAAGTCGCCACAACTCGTTGAGGTGGTGTTGCCGATAGTTTTGGCTTCTTGAGGCGTTCAGTGTTGAGTGCGAAATATTCTTTGCGATCCTATGAAGCATGGCAGCAGCATCAGACCTTGAAAGGGGTATAGCCTCTTCCTTGTCGCCTTGCAAAGCTGACCGAGCAGCATTATCGGCATGTTCGTTGCCAAGCACGCCGCAGTGACTTGGCAACCATTGAAATGTCACTTGGTTACCAGGATGCACTTCTACGCTAGGGATGTGAATCGCCGCCTATAGAATAGCGAGAAAGCCGCCATGGCAAATAAAAAGGCCCGTTTGCTGTATATAAATGCGTTATCCATGGCCAAGTGGGCGCATCAAATTTTTTGTCCTTTACAGAGTAATCAATTACTTGTTGAATCGAAACACAAGCTCTCTTTCATTCATTCGTCCAGACTCCCGAGCAAGCAACGAATACGCGAAATGAACGCGGAGTGTCGTAACTTACGCAAAGATGGGAAACGACATCGCTGGCCTTAAACTATGTCGTCAAATGAACAACTTCACTAAGAGACGCCGAAATAACAAACGAGATTGGCTATTTTTGTGTTGAGCAGTTTAACTGAACGTCTAGCGCGATTATAGCTGAATAGCACGTCAGTCCATATCCTCGCATTGCTCTTCGCATTCCCGCAGATGTGCAGTTAAGGTAATTTATTCGCCATCCCTGAGGTCTGTACTTCAATCTTATCGCGGAGCAAATACAAATTCACGTGTTACAAACGAAACGCACTGGAACGCGCTCACATCAGGCAACCGCAGACAGCCGCGGAGGCAAGCGAACGCGGTTTTAGGGCCGAGATAGAGTTACTGTATATGCTACCTTTAGCTAGCAGAGTTGCGCATCTGTTTTCCAACGCCGCTAGCAACCATGCATTGCGGAGAAGCTGCCGCTTGGGCCAATTTTTTTTATTTCTCGACGCCGCCGCTGCAGCGAACTTAATTTACACTAGCCATCGACAGCCAATGTTTACCGCCGGTCTTCGACACGCCATACAGGTTAATCGGCGACACAGTAGGCATGTCGCCTGCAAAAACGAAGTGCGACTTCACCGCATAGCTGTGGTTGCTAGCCGGACCTATGCGCTACTCTGCTACCTAAAGGTAGCATATACAGTGACTCTAGGCCGAGAGAGGTGGCAGCGCCACCCCGCGAGAGGAAACGGAAAGGGGACACATTCCCGCGCGCGGCTCGGGTGGAGCTTGCAAGCTGAAGCTAATCTAGTAACGTTGCTAACCACTACGCCAGAAAGCGCAGATCCTTCAGGTAGCCAACGGCGAGCGTTATATACACACCCTTACAGCTGGCAGGGCTCAGAGACGGCAGGCGCTTATAAGCGTTTCTTCATTACCAGCGAGATGGCGCGAGGACGGCGACGGGCGGATTTAAATGTCGTCGGCGAGCTCGCTCGCTTCTTCTTATATTTGCGCAGGGAGAACCTTGCCCTTCCGCTGTCTGCTCGAGCGGTTTTTTGTGAGGAGGGGAAGATGGATGTTTCGAGCTCTCACCGTGATGCCCGCGCTCATGTTACGGAGCGTACGAAAGCCACTCGAGCTCTAGGGACGCCGCTAAACGAACAAACAGAAGATGAGCGCGAACTATCAAGTGTCACAGCTCGACACTGAGAGCATCCATTGGCGAGCATCACTTCGTATAGCATTAGTTTCTATCGCATTCATTGGTTCGCCCTTGCGGCGTAACTGTGACTTTTATTCTTTACCCCATGAGAGTCTACTGTCCTGTATTGAGCATTGCATTGATGAGTACGGTGCTGTCTCCTTCCAAGGCGAGGCAGGAGTCTCATGCAGTAATTTTTTAAACCTTTTACAGTTTTATCTTAGTTCCACTTTTATCACTTGCGATCGTCAATATTTTTGCAGAAGAGCGGTGTTTGTATTGGCTCTTGCATTGCTCCCATTCTTAGTGACTTGTTTTTATCACGTTTTGATCATAACATTTTATTTCAAACGCAAGGCACCCCGGTTTTTAAAATTTTTAGATACGTTGACGACTTCCTCATTTTCACTGACTGTCCTTCCGATCATTTTGTTTTAGAAGCGAGCAAGGCGTTAGGCATGATTCAAAAGTGCCTGTCCCCCTTCAAGTCACGCATGAGCTGCCAGTGGAAGAATCTATTCGCTTCGTTGATCTCAGCCTCACCTTTCATGATAGCCACACGTGTTGGTCGTACGAGCCGCGAGCCAACAACCCACTTTTGCCATACATGTCCGCACACTCAAAGCTGGTTAAACGAGCCATTGTAAATTTGTGCTTCACGAACGCCCTAAAAATGTCTTGCTGCCACGTAGTTGGCGCAAGTTTTGAGCAGCAAATCGAACGTTTGTCAGCGGCAGAATATCCCAAACACGTGCTGGTGTCCGTCGCGGAACGGATTTTAAGAGGAGCGCGACCCAGAGGGCAACTGCCTGCCGCTGATGCTCCGTCCGGCAGACACCCCAAAGTAGGCGTTGTTGCTACATGCATGGGATTTCTCACAATTTGAAGAAGATTGCCCAGAAGGCAAACGTGAAGCTATTCTTCCCGGCTCCCAACAAGCTCGGGAAGTTATGCAGGCTCACGGATACGAATGCCGTCCCGCCAGAGAATTGCACTAAGCGGCACCGGAACAAGTTCGTTGAGATGCCGAACGTGTGGTGTACTGGCTCCGCCTTTCGTGTGGGAGGCAGTACATTGGGCAAACCGGGCGATGCCTCAATTACCGGCTACGTGAACACCACAACAATGTAAAAAATGGCACCGGTGGTTTTTTGGCGATCCACTGTCGAGATTGTGGCTGTACTCCTTCCTTTGCTCTGTGCACGGTTGTTTCACGCGGCAGAACGCAGCTAATTCGCGAAGTGACCGAGGCAGAGGCGATTATAAAATTAGGTGATTGTGCGTTAGTTCACCATCGCTGGCCCTCACCGATAAGGAGCTTGTGTTCCTATGATCTTACGCGTAACTGTTTATTTCACTCATTTGTTTCGTTTTATGCATGCGCCGTCTTTTTCGAGTCGCGTCCATTCGCGCGCATGCGTGATGTATACTGTGGCATATATAAGCAGACCCAGTGGCACAATAAATCCAGTTGAAAGTTTGCGCTGTGTTTGTACTTCTCTTCTTCTGTACGTGTTTTCTTCGCGCAATTTCTTTGATGTCATGGATCACCAACTAGCCCAAAGTGCTGCTCTCATTATCTCTAATGTGTCTGCATCAGCGACAATGAGGTACTGAAAATAGCGACCATGTACGCAAAGCCATTTATCAAATGCGTCATTTCTGTCATGTAATGCAAGCTTGGCCAACAACTAATGCAAACTAGCCCAACTTTAGCTATTATTGTAATGCAGGCTATCGCACTTTTGCCTTCAAGCTGGTAGCCAGATTGAATGTGGCTATCGCAATGAGAGATATCCATTTCAACTGCTGGTCTCAGTTGCTTATAATACAAATCCTCTCCAGGTTATCATATGCGGACAACGAAATGTTTCCAATGACATTTGTGTTTTTTTTTAAAGACGATAGTCTTTCTTGGGGAACTTAAACGCAGAAATTTTGGTCTGTCTTTCTGTCTTTGTTTGTCGGCACGTCACACGATTCAGCCAACCGGCCAAAGTTGAACCACTTGCTTACCGCCCACCCATCTTGAACTGGTACGGCTGTTCATACTTGTGAACGTTGTCGATCAAAAAGTAAATATTACGCATATCTGAGGCGTAGCATCATTAGGTAAGTATTAGGTGGTGTGTTCCTTTAATAGAAAATACATAGATACGCAATTTTAAAGACCTTGATGGTATGCGTTTAACGTTGAGACAGTAACGCGTTTATTAAAAGATTGCCACAGCTGAAGCGATCAGCTGTCCAAGCCGAGCAAGCGCGAGCGCCAACAACAACCGTCTTCGTCTTCTTCTTTCGCAGGCGTTCTTGTCTGCGCCCTACCATGTTACAAATCACTCGCCCGCGGAAAAGCAGCCATCCTGGCGACCTAAGGAACAGGTACAACTGGTGGGTCATAATGCGGCTTCAGTCGATCGACGTGAACAGTCTCGCGGCCGCGACGACGGCGGTCCGTAGATGATTGAACAGGCTCAATCATATGGTTAACTGGTGATGCTTGACGTAGGACGCGGTGGGGCCTTCGTACTTAGGCAGTAGCTTTGTGGAAAGGCCAGGAGCGGAGGAGGGAACGCGAAGCCACACCAACGTTCCAGGCGAATACGACTGAGGAGGCAGGTTTTCGTCGTGACGGTCCTTCTGGCCCTACTCGCCCTGCAATGTTACAACCCTAGTTTCTTAAGGTGCGCTGAAAATGCGACTGCGCTGAAACTTGTCTTCCTCCGTGCCCTCTGCACAAGCTCATGTTGTGTTTCGGTTTCGGTTCAGTATTGCATTGTACGAATGACAGGGGGCGCCGCTCTGGCATTCCTGTTTTACCCAGGCGACGTGTAACTAAGATAGTTTGTGCACAGTACTCGTTAAGTGCGGACGTTTCTTCTCCTACGGCGCATCGCGCCAAACAGCGTGTTCGGGCTGGCCGGCGTCCCCACCGGTCGCGTTGGTCACCGCCGGTCTTTGCCTGCCGCTGCGCCGGGACTACCAGCCCGCAACACAGCACTCATGTTTCCCGAGGTATTGCCAGATGGCGTCTATATCTCACGCAGCGCCTCTTCTATCGTCTTTAGACGACATTTGCAGCGAAGCACGCAGATACGCGGCAAAAGTGAAATTGCAAATATACCATGCTCTTTTTCTTTCGCACATAAATTACTGCAGTTTGGTGTGGGCAACCACGACAAAAACTAACATAATGAAACTTCAGATCCTACAGAAAAAGGTTATTAGACATGTAGCTAATTTACATTATTTGTCATCAACGCAACTCGTGTGTCGGGACTACGGTATTATTAAAGTTGAATATATGTATACCTTTCGCATTCTGCGATCCTGCTATTTCTCTTCCATTTCGTTTAAACAATTCATTAAAAATACCGCATGTCTAACTGCAAAAAACATTTTGTTAAGAACAAGAAACAGTGACGTTTGGATTGTTCCGAGGTTTCGAAATAATTACAAATTACAAACATTGCAATACAATCTACCAACCACTCTCAATAAATACAGTCACGTAAACAGCTTCTCATTAAAAGAACTGCGATTCTTTTTTGTAAATATAGGTTAAAGTTTTGACGTTGTGAAATGGGTTGTTCTTGTATGATTTCATTTTTCTTTCAGTGTGTGCATCCATATTGTACCGAGTTGGTTATATGATGGAAAACATATAGCAATAACAGCGTCTGTATAATCTTCTTTGTCTGACATCTGAAGTACATTGTATGATGCAGGTCATACACAAGGAGCAATTTTGTATATATTTCTTCCCTGATATTTCGTGATTATTTTTTAAATTTTTTTTGCCGATAGTGGTGGTATGGTTGTTGGGTTTTAACGCGATAGCGTTAAAGAGCTCGTATCGCAGAAATTCCGCCGTCGGCGTCGGCGCCGGCACCGTTGGTTGTGAGCGAAAAATCATCATCTTGTCCGTGACCGAAAAATCGAAAAAGCTGCAAATCAAATAAATAATAAAAATGGTGGGTCCGTGTGAGAATCGAACCCAGGCCGTCTGCGTGTCAAGCAGGTGTGCTACCACACAGCCACGCCTCTTTTTTTCTTTATTACCGGTTTCATAACACGGCACAGGAATAACAGCAGAAAATACAATAGACACAACTGAAGCAATGTCAAAGCAGTGCACACCTATGATTAGTTACATGCCTAAAATTCCTTTAGGTAAGCCAGGGGCTCAACCCTGGAAAGCCAGTCAGGGACAAAGTCTTGTTGTTTGAGTACATCAACATATTGACAAATGCTTTCGCGAAAAAGCACGCGTGCTGGTCTCCTGTCAGGGTCGCAGTGGAAACCGGCCATCCTAGCCCGCCATAGACAATGGAGGCCAAGAAGCAATATTAGATCGAAAGGCAGTCCATCCTCATTTTCTATTGGTAAAAATCTTATTCCAAGTGAATGCAAGGGAAGTTCTTTTTTGAGCGTTCTCTGTAAAACGTCCCAGAAATAAACCCCTTCCCAACAATGCAAAAATACATCATCTATTGTTTCTGGCTTTCTGCAGATAAAACAATCGGAACCCCACGGCATATAAACACCTCGCTCTTCTAAGAAGGTCCGAACCGGCAGGGTGCCCGAATGTAACTTAAAGAAAAAGGTTTTTTTTTGCGCTCGCCTGAATTTGCATTTTCTTAACACGTTTGAGAACATCGTTACCCTTACCCCCACTATTTATTACTCTATACATAGGTACCGGAAAATTCATGTCGCATATGTCTTTATGCAGTTTCTTTCGACCGACTGAAAACAGGTATTCACTTGAAAACCTAACTGACAAAAAGCGGACACTGTCCACAACTTCCTTAAAGAAACCTCGCGTGACTCCGGGAATGCTTGCGGTGCTAACAACAAAGTTAGGCAACACACGACAAAGGCGCAACTGGCATACTGTTCTCAAGAAGGGGTCTCGAACATCCCGAAAGAAAATAAAGTGATTAACAAGTTGCCGCACAAATAGATGCGACAGGCTGAGTCCACCCTCTTTTACTCTTCTGAACAGATTCGTCCTACTACATCTTTCCCAAGAGGAGCCCCATACAAACACAGCGAATATCCTATGAAGCTTTTGCACATTCACTCGTGTACAATACAACACCTGCATCACATACCATAATTTGCTCATGAAAAATATGTTGCGCACAGTGGCTCTAGCAAACATTGAGAGACAGGTGCCGTTCCATTGCGCTGTTCTTTCACGCGTTTGTTTTATTTGTTCAGTCCAGTATTCATTGGTGTCTTTGTAGTGTTCGAAAGGCACACCTAGGTACTTTACTGGATGTTTAAACCACCGAACGTTAGCATAAATATCTGGGGTTGATGGCCATTCTCCGTGCCATAGTAACAGACACTTTCCCCAATTCACCCGACTTCCTGTAATTTCTCCAAACTTTTTAACAACGGCAACTGTCTCTTGTACACTTTCTCTGGTTGTACAACACACTGCTACATTGTCAGCATATGCCAAAACTTTTACTTCTGTATCAAGCAGTCTAAAACCGCGAATGGCATTGTTATGTATTATGGCCAAGCATAAGCTCTCAATGTACAGTGCAAACAAGAGTGGGCTTGCTGGGCAGCCCTGGCGTACAGAACGTTCCAGCTTAATCGGAGACCCCGGGATCTTGTCAATAATTAACCGCGTAGTACATTTGTTATACGCCAGGACTACTCCTTCGGTAATCACCGATCCAACATTAACATGTTCGAGTATGGCGAATAACACATCGTGCGGTACACAGTCAAAAGCCTTCTCTAAATCAAGCTGGAGGATTGCAACAGCAGAACGAAAAGCATCACAACACTCAAGGACACAGCGCATCATGTGTGTGTTCGTTAATATTGAGCGCCCCTTGATGCCACATGTTTGGTGCTCACCAACTAATTCTGTAATGACTGACTGTAATCTGCCTGCCTCAAAGTAACTTTGATGCTTCCCAAAAATACGCGTCCTGTATACATGTGTCACAGTAGGAGATGCAATATGGCAGTAATATTGTGTGGTACAAGCGTACATTGCCATTGGGCGTCACACCACGTCAATATCATAACGACTTGGCGGTTTAAAGACAGCCACCTATTACAAAAGGCACACAAATTACTGTGCGTATTCCCTTAAGACCACGTAGTGGGTGCATCGCAGCCTCGAAAAAAGGTTCTCGCGCATAATTGCTCCTGGTTTAAAGCATGCTACCCATTACATAAGGCACACACCTTATTGCGCGCGTTCTGTTAAACACTCGTAGTGTTCGAAGTGCGCACTAGGGGCAGGATATTGCTATCGCGTTCAACTCTTAAAGGCGAAGCTTAAGCGTCCCCCAATTTTTTCCTTTGTAGTTGTTTTCTTTTTTCTTTTTTGTTTTTGCTCGCGTCTATGTAACTATCTTCTGTGCTATGTTTGTTATGGGGATGTTTTTGTAGTAATGTATATAATATATATGTTTTTCTTCACCGTATTTGGTATTTTAATGTTAGCTTATGGTGAATTTATCGCTGTTACATATCTTTGTCACTGTCCCAACTGCCTTGTATAGGGTTCACTGGCCTCGTCAAGCTGTCCATAAACAGCTTTTATCCAGTGAACCTCTCCAGAACCTGTTCTTTCTGGGAAATAAAATGATTTGATTTGATTTGATTTGATTTTTTTTTCTGTTCGATGAATACTTATCAACTCAAGAACAATGCCTCACACTCGCTTACAAACCTCGAAGTGCGCCTGCTTCAACCAATTGTCGCCATCGCTGTTGAGGGGACGGGAAAGGGCGAAATCGATACCGGAAAAAAAGAGAAAGCAAAGGGACGGAAATCCCTCACGGTATTGCTATCTCGCAATGCAAAAATTATTGACGATCAAATGGAAAGAAATAGCTATGTGGTTTTCCTTCATGCTACGTAATCTAGTAAGAATTACTTTCGAGGACTACATGCAGTAGCGTAGTGAAAAAAGTGTGCGCTTTGGCTCAGCAGTGTTGGCAGTGCTGCCACAGAAAGTTGTCGCCAGGTGTAAAACAAATGGTGAACCGTTTAGTATGTCTTCAGCATCCAACACGCACAACGGAAGGCAAGGACCGAGTGACAGCCGACGAAGACAGCGCCTGTCATCGACGGTTTTCATACCTTGAGCGCAAGATGCCGATATGGAGTATACCAACATTGCCAAGCTTACGATATTTCATCTAAAACACTACGTACTATATTGCGGGACTGCGGTAACCCGCGCTGCTCGTTTAGGAAGTTCGTACGCTTACCATTGAGCATTCTCCTATAGGCTTCCCAAGCAACGCTTAGCGGCGCTGCTGCTCTTGACAGGCAGCGCCATCTCTGGCAGAAAAAGAGAAACTGGGGCGTGATCAGCGAGCGCTTTCCCTTCTCGCCACCGCGTTGCCGCTCGCTTTCGTGCACGTGCAGAGCTCTCGCGGTGCACTTGCGGCGTCTCACAATGTACCGCGTGCAGTGCGGCTTCAAAAGGATCTTCAAGCTTGACTGGCACTTCCGCAAAGCGAACTTGATAAAATGAGGAAAGCTCGTCAATCACGTTAACGGTGAAGAGCAGACGATCGACGACAACCACGCCCAAATCAAAGCGAAATGCATTTCCCAAGTCGCGATTACACCGTGTAGGACGTATACCTCGAGGTAAGTCTCATTCTGTCACGTTAAAGATGAATAATGGTCCACATGCACTCCGAAATGAAGCCGTACACGCTATCGATGTTCTGCGGCGTGGACTACGAATCATATGATTGTTGTTTTGATATGGCATGCTTACAGTAGCAGCCGTGTACTTTCGTGAACAACGTTTGCGGCGTGCGAAAAAAAGATTATACGGCCATGGCACTGCTCCTGAGAAGGTTAGAGTCAAGTCCTCCGTGCCGCTGGAGAATCACCCGCCGATTAAGACGCGAGGCAGCTAGCTGAGCTTCAACCACTGTGAAGCAAGATGAACTGCTCGCCTCGTTTTTACGGCTCTCGCGTCATGCTTGCAGTCTCTTTTTATGATACCGACTTGACAGGCGTATAAAACCTGTTGCGTGAACGCGGCAAGAAAATCGCACAAAGTCAGAAGGTGGTTAATTCAAGGTTGCAATTGCAAAGCATGTATGAAGTGCCAGTTATATTTAGCGGCTTAAATATATATCACCCCAATAAAGTGACAAAAACAAAGCAAACCTGCAGAACGATGTCAAAGCTTGCTGAAAATGCACAGACGTCCGTTCCGGCGTGATAAAGCAGCCTTCCCGACGCGTGAAATGCAGGCGCCGAACGTCTGACAATGTGCGGAGTTCAGTTGAATTCAACCAACCGCGCAACGCTAACGGTATAACGCGAATGTGAACGTTCAACAACGACGGGTAGGTCTCACGAGCACGGGGAATCAAAACACAAAGTTGCTTCACCTACAACCGTAACTGGACTTTAACAATGCGAGAAGACAGCGAGTAATCATTACTGTAGTCGCTGCGTGCATGCGCCCCGTTACTTACCGATTCAGGTAGTCGGAACGAACGAAAGCGATGAACTCAGACAGCCAAAATAGAAGGCGAGACAGCGCTGTCAGCTATCCACGCTTGCCGCCTTTATTTCTCGTGCGACACGCCCGGGAACCGATACAGTTTAACACGTGAATCGTGTGCCTTGTCTGCACTGCTGTGGCTGGCCACTAAACCGCAATACTTCGGACCACGCTTGCGCTTCCGCGGGGTCGCTTCTGCCATCGTGGAAATGCGCAGCTTCGCACAGCAAGCCTCTCGGTTCAACGTGCCGAGCTGACGGCCCCACAGTTACCCGCACCGAGAGAAGAACGCGAGCGCACGTGCTACCGCTACCGTGAAAGGGGCTGAGTCGGCCGCGCGACGGTTCAGTGTTGTCCGACAGAGCCGCAGCGCGGCTGGCGCGGCGCTGTCGTCGCGCCGCAAACTTGAGCTTGGGTTCCCTATTTCTTTCGTTAGGAAAGTGGTGGTCCATTTTCGGCACCGCGTGCTCTTCTGTGGAGAGCAGTAGGCTGTCCTCTAATGAGATGGGAAGTAACGCTCCACGTACTGCACCGCATACGGAGCCAAACGTATAGGACTGACAAGTGTCTGGTCTTCATTTTTAGCAGTAGCTGTGGCGCAAGTTTCTTACATGACTTTTTTTCTGAAATTATGCGCCTAATATGAAGTACTCTAAATTATGGCAAGGAACTCAGCTAGTTTCCGCAAGAAACACGAAACCTTAAGTAAAAATCTGGGTTTTTACGGGCAGGCGCCGCTACAATGATGGGACTACCACCACAAACGCTCTCCGCTTGCGCCTGTCAGCTGTTGCTTAATCAGAGCAGTTGGCGTAGACAAACGGCAGGTGGGGTTCAGGTGCGGAACAGCGAAGATTGCGCTGCGGACCCGCTCACCTTGTGTTCATTATGTGAGGCTTGTTTATGTGAGCCTTGTGTTCTTTGTTACAATGCTAATTCGGGGTCATACCAATTTGAACGTGAGAGGGAAGGTTTGAGATAAAAAATAAAACCAGGAACCCTTGCCCTGTCAGGAAATTGGGAGGAAGCGTGCCTGATCTTGTGCTCTTGTTTCTATCTATCTATCTATCTATCTATCTATCTATCTATCTATCTATCTATCTATCTATCTATCTATCTATCTATCTATCTATCTATCTATCTATCTGTCTATCTATCCTTATTCTTTTTTTTTTCTTACTTTCTTTCTTCTTTCATTCTTTCTTTCTTTACTTCTTTCTTTCAAATTGCGCAATGCTTCCTCCTAAAGTAAGCGTTCAGTTTTATTATAGGTGGCGGCCGTCCCCGGAACGCCATTTTGGACGCAATCAGCATGGCGTCCTTCATTTGCTCTTCAAGGTGTGTCACCTTCTAGAATGCCCCGACGAAAGGACCATCACGCGAGAATGCAAACACGGGAAGGAATTCAATTTTTTCGAAGTCGGAGTTTTCCTCAATTGTGAAATTCCTGATATCGACTTTGCGCGTTGTCCAGCAGATCTCTTTTAGTCCGCGAACACGAAACACTTCAATGAAGCGCACACAGCAAGTTTACAGCTTCCCAGATGCTTTTTGCATGTTCGGTATACCGCATTCGTATGCTTCAGTTCATCCTGCTTCAAACGAGCATATGCGCGTGGCCTATTGATCAAGGCACTCGCTTTCAAATAGGGGGAGCCTGGTTCAAACCCCGGCACCGGAAAAGAAAACTTATTTCGTTTGATTTATTATTTCTTTGATGCGCGCCAGCTGTGGGTGAAAACGGTTTGTTTTTGGGGTTTTCTTAACACGAAAGTGTTTTATGCCGGGGCCCACCAAGTACTTCCGTTACCGGATATGACGTTCATAAAATGAACGCCAACGACTGAGAAAGAAAAAAACCGAGAAAAAGATCCGCCGTTGGGATTCGAAACCACGACGCTGCGGTCGCCACGGTAAGCGTCCGACGCTAAACCATCTAAGCTAGCTTGACAGACGCTGGACGGCGCACGAACGCGCCTTATATCTTTCACACGTTCTCTCTCGCAAGGTGCTCTGTGTTTGCGGTGTAGAGAGGCTGAGCGTAGCGGGGTGGTGCCGCCGTCTGTGGGTGTAGAGAGGCTGGGCGTAGCGGGGTGGTGCCGCCGTCTGTGAGAGGTGAAAAGAAGTAATGCGTCACGATCGACGCTTACTAGCGCTTACTTCGAGATTGCGTGCGATATCGGAGGTCATGGTTAAACCGTCTCGACATCAGCGAGCGACACTGGCCGTGCTGGCGTCGCCGAGGTACCATAGAACCAGTTATACCCGTGTCACACGGACACTGAAAAGTCCTTTAAACAAGAAGACTTTTTCCTAAAAAGAGTTCCGCGCGCTGTCACAGGACAGAGAGCAATCTCCTTTTCAGAAGCGGTCTTTTCTGGAAACGGCGTTCGACGATCTCCGTCACGGCGGTAAAGGCGTAGCCTCGAAACCAGTGGGCGCTAGAATTTATGAAGTGGTGAAAAAAATTGGCAACTCTTTATCACGGTGTCACTTGGGCTCACCATAAAAATAAATTTCATCGCCAACAAGCACCCGATCGAGAGAGCACGAATTATTGGAAAACGGCGCATACAAGTAGGCATGTGACTGGTGAACTTTATGGGCCACATTTCTGTAATATTTTTCGCATACGACACCGCCACCGAAAACAGTGGTTCATAACAAGCATCGCTTGAAAAGGGAATACTCAGTCACGGGCAGCTGTCGTAAGTAAACAAAATCTTCTCCGCCAGCTGCATGTACTGGAGGCGCGACCTTGTGCGCATTGAATAAAAGAACGAGCATTTCTGCCGCACGCATTGGTCGAGGCTCGCGCAAACGTCCCGAACAGGAGACGTACGTGAGAGCTGCGAGCACTACATAAGAGGTCGCAATGGGGAAACAGATTTCTCTCTGTTCTGTGTCTGCAGGGGAAGCTCTCTTTCGAGGACAATTCAATTGCTGCGCAGACTCAGAGTACCCGAGTTACAGGGGTGAACGACAGAACCGGAGCCGTTCAAGGTGTCTCGTTTCTTAGTTAGACACAATCAAATGACAACAATGCTACAATTAAGGCAATGACATCATATGGAATATATATTTGTTGTTTTTAACTGCAGTGCATTAACCACGACATAAACCGAATGAAGTAAAGTGGACGAAGAAACACACTTTCATTCTAAAAAGACAGGGCGTGCAAACGCGGACACAAGAAAGAAGTCAGGACACCACAAACGCTAACAACTGAAGATTCGCACAACGGCGGAAATGAAAGAAGGCACGAAAACTTATCAGCGCCCGTCCATGCAACAGGCGAACCTGTTGTTAAGTTGCTGCTAAGATAAGTTTTCGTGCCTTCTTTCATTTCCGCCGTTGTGCGTCTCTTCAGTTGTTAGTCAGCGTTTGTGGTGTCCTGACTTCTTTCTTGTGTCCGTGTTTGCATCCCCTGTCTTTCTAGAATGAATACTTACCAACTAGCTCAGCTCTCTGTTATTCTAAACACTTTCCTTGGGCAGGGCCCGCACCCGCCACCCTCGCATTACGCGTCTTAAGCTCTCTCTACATTTGGTAGAGCATCGTCAACTGTCCTGCTAGCAGTGAACCACTTCCGTTCGCATTTGTTATTTCGCCAATTGGTGCAAACCCTAAAACTCATGTCTGACCACAGTGGGCTTTTATGCAGATCAACTCAGAGTTCCTATGAGATCTGAAATTCCTCCATCACGTCAGAAACGCGGTGACAAGTCATTTTTTCTATAGGATATATCACATATTGGCTGCATTGGTTCGCGCATCAGCGATCGATATTGTAAGTCAACAGGGCTTGTTGCTGAGCTAGTTGGTTCATAACTTGAGGTAAAACTGTAATGACGCCAGGGCTGGGCAGAGATACTCAGAAAAGTATTCCGGAATACAGATATCGAAATACATGAATTGGAAGCCTAAAATACAGATACTGAGATACATTTGCCTTTAACGTAACGGGATATTTCGGAGATACTTTTGCAATGAGACGAAAAAAGTATTCCGGAATACGGTTACAGCGATACAGATACTGGAATACTTTTTTTATTTCAAGGATGCTCATACTACGCAAAGACACCTATTAGTGCAGCATAATGTTGTAATTAAAGTTACAGGCATCGAAACGTTCAGTTCATTTATTTATTTATTACAGTACCTTCAGCGCCATTAGGACATTGCAGGGGAGGGGGGGGACAAAGTACATAATTAGTAATAATGGCATAAATACAAGTATCAATTGCAATAAAAATACACTATTTCACAGCAACAGTAACAAGGATTGGACACCGAAATCGACATACTTGGCGAACAAACTAAGCTATGCTAGAAATAGCACACTTTAAGCAAATCACTCGAATCACTAATGAACACCAGTGCATTGAGAAAAAGCACATATTTATTTTGAAGATCTGCTTTGCTGAGAAGGTTGCTGTGTAGGCTTCTCAAATGGGCTGTCTTCTAACATCGTCGGTTCAGCCTCAGCAAAAGACTCACGAAAGAAAGAAAGTTTGTCTACCGCTGAAGGCGAGCACAAATTCGTGTTTTAGTGAATAAATACCGCCTTCAACGCCGGATTGCCCTGCAGCGTGGTGATATCTCTTCTCGGGTCATCTAGATACCGAAACACTTCCGCCCCCACTTGGGTTGTTCTGACTCTTCAGAATCCGAAGTCGGTTGCTATCTTCGGAATCCTCAGCCGTCTGACCCTGTCGGCTTCAATGAAGCTTTCACCGCCACCGACGCTACCAGCACCCATTTCAAAAAGCCGCAACAGGCGAAGTCGGCTCCGGCGGTGGGGGAGCCTGCTACCACAAAAGACCGTTTCACGCATGTAATCAATTAGGAACGCACCCTGACATTGGAGAGGTGGCTGAAAGCGCGTCAAAGATAGCCATCTTCTAGTCACTTCCGCCGCGACTACGGGAACTGCTTTTGGAAGTGCCGCCGCTTTGGAAACTGAACGGACGCGAAGCATTGCAAAGCCCGTTCCAAGGCGGTATCCGCGCGGGGGGTCGCGAAGTAATGGCTTGCCACCCGAAAAAAATTAGGCGTGCTGTACTGACCTTGAGAGACAGCGACTTTCGTCGGCAGAGGCCGACAACACTGCCCCCGCGATTCAGCTGTCCGCGGCGTCGCGCGCTTTACCACATGGACCATTCTGTGCATGAGGGGAAACGATCGCCGCCCTATCTGTCGGCGACCGGCGGCGCGCCTTTGCTTGTCCTGGCACAAAAAAGAAAAAAAAAAACGTCATTCCCCCATTTGAAACACGCCTCAACTCATTTCCGACACAAAAAAACAATGTAACGAGATACCCGTGTCCTGCATAGTATCGCGATACAGGCGATACATCGTAAATATATTTCACTACTGAGATACAAATACATTTTTCAAATGTATCTCGATACAGAAATACAGGTACTCAAAAGTATCTCTGAAATACTATCGCGATACTCTTGTATCGCGATACTGCCCAGCCCTGAATGACGCAAAGAAGACGGGGACGAAGCGAAGACACGAACAGACAGACACGGGCGCCATTGGTTCTGTTAAATCATACTAGATGAATAACGAGGAAAAGCCTCTCTTTAAAAGCTTCTGCAACCATTGTGAGATGAAATGGGAAATGCCAACAACGTGCGTCAATGGTATCGGGTGCATCACATGTCAACTAGAAATTTATGCTGCGGTCCGCTGAGGCGTGTTCAATCTCCAAAAACGCGGAGTCTGAATTATGAGTAGGGTTGCGTATTTTCAGAGTTTATTTTTCTTGAAATTCGGAGGGTGTTTTTTAGAGTATTTTTGCCCAAAATTCGGCTTTTTAACGAAGGTTATTTTTGACAAATACACAGTTCTCCGAAATCTGGAGTTTAATTTTACATTGTTCTCGATACTTCAATGCCTTAGATGGCATGATATCTGTACACGAAAACATCAGAACACACAAAGTCTATTTTAGTTGTAGAAAAAGTTTGAACGCACAAACACATATATACACACAAGCGCAAATATTACGCTTACAAAAGTGTATGTAGACAGTCCAGTACTGTCTAAAAATGGGTTTAGACATAAAAAATGTCTAAATCTATTTTGGTAAGGGTAGAATACAAAACATCTCTTGTGCGCATTACAACCTTAACATTTGCTATAAACGCAAGCATAATTTACGAGGTGTGTCTATTCATTGTCGCCTAGCGCAACCCGGTTCCCCCAGGGAACCGTATACTAAGATACTGTCTAGCTCTCCCGGGAGCCCTGCGTACGTGCAGGGCTCCCGGGAGAGCAAGACAGTAACAACGAGCCCCTTGTTAAGTGCGCGATGGGTTCAGTCTACGAGATACTGCTGACGTTAGGTAAACTTCGTATCTGCCAAACGGGCCGATGTGTCGGTGCCCTCTTAGAACGTGTCCGGTCTACAAAGAACGGAGCAGGGTCATACGCGCCACAGTGTTCTAGTGGTTGTAGTACTCTACTGCTGACCCGAAGGTCGCGGGATTGAATAACGGCCACGGGGGCCTCATTTTCGATGGAGGCGAAAATGCTTGAGGCTCGTGTACTTGGATTTATGTGCACGCTAGACTACACCAGGTGGTCGAATGTTCCAGAGCCCTCCACTATGGCGTGCCTAATATTCTTATCTTGGTGTTGTTCAACCCCAACATTTGTTAATTATTATTACTGGGACAGGGTCATAATGGCCGTTAAAATCAGAGCTTATCAGATAAATCCGAATTGTCAAAAATTTTACCGTCGAGTGTTCATTGGACTTTTTCGGATTTATCCAAAAATGGGGTCCTAATATGAGTAGCCAACAAATAGATCTTCACTCGATGTGTAACGTCACACATTTTTTAAGACAAATCCAGATCTACACTCTAACGGTGCTCTTATAGCAATACAAGAAACATTGTTTTGCAGTTTAAAAGGTACTACGCAGCTTTGTTTAGTGCCCTTCCTGATGACGCCGATGTTTACCACAAAGCCAGTTTTGTTTCTCTTTTTAGCCCTTTGAAGGACGATAATTGCACCATCATCACTAGTCCCGTTACAATGGAATAAATTCAGCAGGTAATTGACCATTCGCCTTTATAGAAAACGTCTGACCTCTATTTGCAAGAACGTAATATAATATTCAGTGCACACTGTTGCCAATGTGCAGTGTGAATCTGCATGTCGCTGCGACTTCGGGAACGTAGGCCAAGCTGCATCAGTTGTGCCCATGCTTTCCTTATCGTTCTGGTTTGCACCTGCCGCCGCCTATCCGTGTGACTGTGGCTTCGGCAGTGGAGGCCAAGTGGTTGCCTGAAGACAAACCAACCATCATAGTGCTTCAGTCACTGTTGCACACACTTCGCGTGTTCGTCGGCAAGCTGAAAGCGCCCTATGCTCAGTCAGTACAACAGGTACTCTACGTTCTATGGCCAGTACTTGCAAGCCTTCAGTAGGCACCATGACACGACTCTACAGTGGAACTTATAGGCGATGCGCAAAGCGCCGACCACGCCATCTGCCGCCAGGGCTCGGAAGCGCTTGCGGGGCCCGGCGAACAGTGTTTCAGCGAGCGTCTACGCGAGTGCACGGATGGATGTGTTTTTCAACGTGATTTAACGACTCTCTCAGGCTTCAGCGATTCCGAAAAATGACTGCTGCGTTGTCGGCTGCTCAAACACATACAAAAACTCGCCAGGAACGCACTTTTACAAGTTTCCGGCGCTATTTAATGAGCGACGGCGACGGTGGATCGCGGCTGTCCGACGCAAAAGGTAAGCAATCGCGCTTTGTTTAGGCAGTGTTAGAACGATTACCGTGTTTTTATTTCTCCATTTATGTCGCTACGTCTTCAGCGAACGCTACTACGTTTACATTTGGTCGCCTCGCCTGCATTGTATATGCTACAATGCACATGAGGTTGTTACCACTGATAAGACGCGATGCCTAGGCTCTCTTGAAAAACGAATGGAGCGAAGCGCTATGCCAGAGAATGTGGGGCAGGTGGCGGCTCCTTTACAAAAGCGCCGTGGAATCGCACGTGTGCTGCACGAAATGGGCTGCATTCTAATGATGGCACTGGAATGCGATCACCGGTGCAGAATGTTCGCTGTGCGCTCGCCTCAACTGTATGCATAATGGCTGTAAAACATGGCACCTGTTCGCAATGAAGGCTTTTGACAGGACATTCAAGCGATTCAACCTCCCTTTGAATGTCTCGTAACAAGACTTCATGCTAATAAAAAACACCCTTGATGTATCCCACTAATATTCATTCGCTTTACACAAACTGTGTTATGAGTGGGGCCATAGGCGTGCTCACGGGGCGTGGGGGGCTTTCATATTTGCCTAAGAGGGGGGGGGGGGCGGCGCAAAATCTGCCCCTTGCATTAACTTAGTGGGGCCAGGGGGCGCTGAGATGATCCTTCCCCCCCCCCTTTGATGGGGAACCCTGCGCACGCCGGAGTGGAGCCGATTATGGAACTTACGTGTTTTCTTTTCTTTATTCTTATCGGTGGTGCTAGCTACTGGTTGCTGTTTTCTTTAGCATGCAATTGGTGAGTATATGTTGGTGCTGCTTCATTGTAGTTATATCACACCTGAAAAACAATTTGCATGCCCAATGTGTGGCGTCGATCCTCAAAGTTTCCTGTGTTTTTTTTATTCTTGCTAGTGGTGCTAGCTACTGGTTGCTTTTTTTGTGTGTGTGAAATTGCATGGACTTCAGTAAAGCTTTTGGTTTTCAAGCAATATATATGACCACTTTTAGCATTTGCTTTCAAACTGTGAGTATTGCAAATATGTATTCTTTTAAATAATTCCTTCCTTCTTCCACTTTTCTGTAACCTTATGAACATTTCAGAGAGGATGGGAGCCCCTGGCAACCCACAAGAACTCCAGGATCTGCAGTCAGCATTTTATCAACGCGCTCTACGTTACCCACCTGCAAACGCCAGTCAGAGGCGCTATCGAGCGGCTTCAGCGCAGTCAGAAGGCGAAGAGCTGCGCGCGCGCCGGTGCCAGTGTGTCTGGCGAGGCTAGACGCCACCAGTGGAGTGACTACCCATAGGGCCAATGGGGACGTTTTTCCGCTTCCGGCGACGGTGGCGGTTCCTGGGATGGGCGGTAATTAACTGGATTTTGGATTTCTGCTGGAGGCGAGCCAATCCGAAAGGAAAAAATCCAATATGGCCGCGCCCGTTTGCGGTCGCTTCCTCGCTCGTGGTGCCGCCGGCCCCGCGGCCGTGACGTCGGTTCGAGCGTTTGCGCACTAATTGCTACTGCACTGTCTTCTCTCTTTATTGCCGATGTACGTACGTAATGTGTGTAGTTGTTTTTCTGCTTCGTTGTAGCCTCTGTGGTAGCATGGCGAATGGTGGCGAGCGGCGCCGTCGCAGCTGCATAGCAGCCGCTCTCGGCGCTCGCTCGAGAAGCAAAAAGCGCATATAACTTTCTTCACATGACATTTTATTGAAGGAAACTGTTGCACGTTTAGGCAATATTTGGGCTATAATATCGGTAATTACAACAAAAGAAAACGAAAAAGATTCGAAATACTGCTGTGGTAAAACCTGAATACAGGAATGCGTACATCGAGCACGCGTACAATATAAATAGGATAAGAAAACGCATAATACAGCATAATACAATCACATAAGCAGGGTAAGCATATAAAGATGTGCTACATCAGCGTAAACAAGTGTACACATACGAGTTGTACAGATTATGACTAACAGCATGAAGCGAAAGAATCCCGCGCATTGAAATATATCATAACAAAACAAGTTGTTCGAATGGTTGGTTCATACTGTGCAAAAGATAATGACGCAACGCAAGCCGAAGAAATCAAGGGGTATAGGAAAAACACCCTTTCCTGTACTTTTTTTTATTGCCCTGCGTTGTGTCATTGCCTTTTGCACATACACACACACACATACTTTTGCATATATGTACACAGAAAGTGCACCTAACAGTCATAGCCTTTGGCTCATGTAGACGAACCCATGGAGCATAAGTAGATCAATGTCATAATATGCTACAGTGCTACAGCATAATATTTTGTAAAAGCGGTGAGACAAGTCTACCATTTGGCTCAGCTATCCCTGATCATGTTTTCCTCCAGGTAAATGTGTTGCAGGCAAGCTCACGTGATGTGAACAAGACACGCGATGCTTTAATTTTCAAGTAATACAGGGAGAAAAACGCAACGAAGAATGGTCTAGACTCAGTTGCAGAGGTGGCCTTTGAAATTTGTGGAAACATTGTGGTTGTGACTGGTGAACAACAGGAATGATCACGGGTCATTAGTTAAGTTAGAAGTGGTGCGAAATACTCAAGGTAACATGAAATATACACTGAGATAAGCATCTTATCAAAGAAATAAGTAGAGTAAAGTGCAAAGTTGAACGCAGCTTCGCTATTATTTTTCTACCAGGTATCATGTTGGATCCATCACAATGTCAGAAGATTTTCTGAGCAGTACTTAAATTGCAGATGGGGAACGCTGCACAGTTTCATCATAATGTGTCACTAACTAGAACTGCATCGCTTGTCATTCGTTGGTTCAGGAAGTCGAATGTCGGAGTTTGCATAGTTCAGTTAAACAAGAAACACAGTTGCTCTACACAAACAGTACGTTGTGAATAGTTTCAGTGAGTATGGATGCATGCTTCTATTTCAAACTATCATGTATGTCAACCGAGTCGAAGCTTCTGCACAAACCCCTCTGGAATCCTCACAGAGCTGAGCACTTCATCAATGTATCTTTTATGCCTGTGAATAGCTGACACCATCAGTTCTTTGCAGTGGCACAACAGTCATGACCAGAGGTTTGTAATTGAAAAGTGACAGAGCCCCTGGGTGCTGAAAATCTTTTGGACTTGGTGAGCACCTGAATTCATGCATGCTTCAACCTTCGTGGCCCGTCGCAGTGGTCTAGTGGTTACGGTGCTCAACTGCTGGGCCGAACGTAATGGGATTGAATCCCGGCTGCATATCAATGGATGCAATATGCTGCCTAGATTTAGGTGCACGTTAAAAAAACGCCAGGTGCTCAAAATATCTGAAGTCCTCCACTACTGCATGCCTAATATTCGTATCATGGTTTTTGGACATAAAACCTCCACATTTTTTTATTAATCAACCTATTTTTGCAACGTTCATTGTGAATTAATCACACTGTTACTGTTTGTAAAGACTGCTTCAGTGTAAAACGAGTCGTCAGTATTATATAAATTTTGGCATTTTTCGGGAGGCTGGATGTTTGATTGCCTTCCAAACCATGTCAAGCAAACAGAAAGAAAGCAGAACGAGCAGGGTTTTCCAGTGCATTTTGGGAAGTGTTGGCATTTCCCAATACTAAAGCAATCCAGAACCTCTGGTTGTAATACTCATGCTGATAGGGGAACACAAGGCTTCAAAAAAAGTTAGTCGGTTAAACTTGTATAATACAAAAGTAACGCAGCAGGAGCAAAAGTAGTCAATGCATTACATACAACCACAGCAGAATTATAAATACACATATATAAATATATACCTACATAAAATATACATATATACATAAAATGCGTACATATACACATAAAAAACGAAATAGTGCAACACATCTAAAAAATGGATAGGAAATGAATGCAGAAGGCTGCACTAGAAATCCAATTTACATAATCATGTTCTAGAAAGGCACAGGATAAATTTAGCCTGCCACTTTACGTTTTTGCTGACATCAGCACTGTGCCTTGACTTTGTTTCTTGTGTGTTTTTGTTTACAAATGTAATGTGCCAATGTAGCCTTGTGCGGCAGAATATTTTAAGAAATTTCTCAGTGCAGCCAACTGAACAGAAAATAGCTTGCCGGGTTGGCATCCTTTCCACCAGATTTTTGCACACATTGGAAAAATGTGCACAATAGTCGATTTCATGTCCGAAGGCCGAATCTAATTCCTTTATGTAATTCAGACATGATTCAGAGGTTACTGCAATGGAACCGAGGAGTTTCTCGGGTACACCACTTTCCTTGAGTAGTGCAAAGAATTGGTGTCGTCCATGGAGAGAGCCACCATCCACTTCAAGGAGTGTTCTCTCACATATGCACTCACTAGTCCTCAGTTCAAGAAAGCTGTTCACAAGAGTACCAGCGACATGGTACACAACATTTTCATACACCATGTCGGTCGCATCTTGTGAAGATGCCTGCAGATCAGATGAATCAGAGGCCTGCTGCGTGCTGTGGCTTGTGGTTGGTGTGCTGCTAGTTGACAACAACGCAGATGCACTCACCAAGTTGTTGAGGAAAGCAATTGTTGTCACCTCACAGTTTCCTTGAGAAAGCTTGAAGAGCTTGCCAATCCAAATATGTTTTAGAGCCGCCACGAATTGGTACACATTTGGTGTCTCATTGCAGCCATGTTTTAGACAAATGATTCCAAAAAAGTTTTTTAGGGGATCTTGCTGCAATCAACGTGTGAAAAGATTAGTGAAATCAAAGTCCTCTTTTAAATCAGTCCACAGCAACAACAAGGATTTGATTGTAATCTGCCAACCTTTAACAGTGCGCGGCTGCTTGTCTCGAGGACTACCAAAGTGCCATTGGGCAATCCAACTGTTGCATGACTCAAGGGAAGCACGGTGTTCCGACCCATCAATCATTGCATACCGCAACTTATCGTCCTGATTTTTTAGGGTCGAACTGTTCTGGCTGTCAAAAATCTTATCCATTCTTTTTGTGAACAGAACTGTAAATTTAGCATCAAGAGGAAGCTCTTGAATGGCAATGAGAGTGAGGAGTGCCACAGAGACAGATTCACTGAATACTTGTGTGGCATACTTCACTCTTATGTCAGCCACGGCCGCTGGATGAAAAAGCGCACTTTTTATCCAGCGGCCGTGTGTCAGCACAGGGTATCTTGTAGATATGTTGCTCTTTGAGCTTCCTTGGCAATCTTTCTTTTTTAGATGTTCAGTTGGTGTGTTAGAGGCGTGATTTGCGAGTATTTTTGTAAAACGTTTCAATGTACGCCCAGTCAACAACCTCGGAGCCAATCGTGAGGTTGTGTTTTCTCAAATTATTCCGCGTGCATTTTATCAAGTGTGGGATGTCAAACATGAAGTATAGTTTGCAGTTGTTGACAGTAAAACATGGTTCATGAAGAGAATGGACCAGCATTCTTGATAGGCTGACATTGTTTGACCCTTGATCATAGATGACCACTTTTACCAAAAGACCTTGTTTTTCAAGCTGTATAATTACATCTAATAGCAGCTTGTGCATTGCAAGAGCTGAGGTTGCATTGCGGGACACTGCAAAGGCTACTGGCTGCATCCAAATTCTCGATATGCCAGACACAGCCATTCGAATGGCTGCATTTGCCACACGAGAAGTCCTTGTGTTTCCATCATATGTGTAGCCAATCACTATATCTTTTGATTGATCGTACATCAAACGTCTTTTCAAGGCTATTTAATCGAATAAAAGACAGCATGCTTTGTCTTGCAGAGGCCAAGCTTTAATGATTGATTCTATTGCATCCATGGCCCCTGGAATGATACCAGGTGTCATTGGGATGTCTGCCAGCCAGCACCTGAGTGTCCGCACATGTGGCAAGTGAAGCATTTCTTTGAGGAACCGTGAATTGAGAGTGAATTGTTTCATCCATTTGGACCAATGTTTTTTTTTTTATTTTGGGAATGTACCAAGCCTCATTCGTGCTTTAAGCAGTTCAAAAAAGGTCCTTTGACAAATCCGGTTCAAGCTTGTTTAAAACCTCCTGCTGCGTTACTCGCCTCGCCTCGTCCCTTTTTTTCATCTGACCGACTGCCTTGCGGTACCTTTCACTTCGTGAGTGAAGTGTTAGCAGCTACTTTTTGGTGCGAAGGGTGTGCACAGAGCTGCGTTTTCTTCGCCCACTTTTTTGGCGTTTCTTGCATCTGCTCCACGCTGCTGCCCTCCTTGGAAAATTGGAGGCCGCTCGGACCAGGCTCAGCTGAAAAAAAAAGACATGGAAGAATGCGAAGGTATAGGCTTTCATCAGTCTTGTAGAGAAAAAAAATCACGATTAAGCTATCAGGGCGCAATCACAGGGCTACTAATATATGAACCACTATGTGCTGCCATGCCATTTTTCATTGGAAGCAATGTGTATTCTGCGACTGAGACATGAATCATAATTGATTTATACATTCCAAGCATTTTATCTTCAAAGAATCATCCATGATTAAGCAAATATCACAAAGCATTGCAAAAATGAACATTTCATGAAATGCTGAACAGAGGCAATGACATTTACAAAGTGGAGGATTTTGAATTATTCATATCATAAATAGCTATCGGGGCTGCATAAGCCACATTTACATGAATGCACACCTTGATTGTGCATCATATTATGCTGGCCTATCTCGCAGAGCTACTCTCATCACAACAAATCGGACAGCACAATTTTCAGTGTGAACCATGTAGGCCCAACTGCACCCACCTTATATTTGAAATATAAATAATTGAGTGAACTAAATCACGGGTTGCAGGCCCTGAACTATATTGTTACAGTGGGTCCAATCCAGTGAAGCAGCAGCAGCGACAACAATAGAGGTGTGAGGAAGAGAAGAACGACGCACAGTACCGGCGGGCACTTGCCATCCATCCCCTGTAAATAAACCTCTATTTAACCTCGTTTACGAGTCCGTAACAGAGTGGTGGAGGAGCGGGGTAACCTTAGTACCTAACAACGGAATTACCACACCTTGGCCCTCGTCGGAGTCGTCGCCTTGCGGGACTACCACCACCCTCAACAGGAGACATGCCTCGTGAAACAGAAGTTCCGAGGACGATGGCTTATTCTCATCTCTACAAGGAGCCACCCAGCTTTGGCGGGACTGGCGAGGAGGACGTGGAAGAGTGGCTAAAGCAGTACAAGCGGGTGAGCAAACTTAACAGCTGGGACTCCGCCGCTCAGCTGTCGCATGTCGTGCTTTCGCTGACCAACACTGCCCTCCTGTGGTACGACAACCACGAGGATACGTTGACGACATGGGAAACGTTTGTCGAGGAATTAAGGTACTTCGGGGACTCCATCACGAAGAAGAAGCGAGCTGAACACACCCTATCCCAAAGGGCTCAGCTCCCTGGCGAGACTTGTACTATGTACATTGAAGAGATTATAAAGCTTTGTAAACTGGCGAACCCCAGTATGACCGAAGAAGATAAAGTGGGCCATCTTCTTAAAGGCATAGCGGAAGATGTGTACCAGTTCTTGATTGCCAAAGAGCACCTGTCATCTGTGACCGACGTCATGAAGCACTGTCGGACGTTCGAAGCACTCAAGATGCGTCGTATAGCGCCGAAATTTGGCCGTTTGTCTAATGTGCCCACAGTAGCCAGCGTCGATGCTAGCCCGCTGTCCGACCTGTCATCGACAATACGACAGATAGTACGGGAAGAGCTGCTCCGATGCCACGAAATGGGTCGTTGCGGCCGTGATGACTCCCGAGGCACCGAGCCCGGATTACCTCCTGTCTCATCACCACCATCTATTAACGCCGCGAACATGGACAGTTACCGAGCTGTGCTTCGGCCCGAGTCGGTAAACCGACGTCGCTACACCAACGAGGAGCAGCGACAGAACACCTATCCGACGCAGCGGTTCCAGACTACTTATTCGACGACAACGGGATGCAGATATGACAACGACCTGGACAGATATCCCGTGCCAGCTGACGGAAATGAAGGGTTCGAGTTGCACCGCACATTTCGGCCTCCTCGTGTGTGCTACAGTTGCGGCGTCCCAGGCCACATCTCCAGATTTTGTGACCGTCGGCGGGAATTCCGAGAAGCGCCTTCACCAGTGTCCTACCAGTCTAACGATCGACCCTTTTCATCGTCATGGCCAACACGTCAAACTTCCAGTCGTCGACTTCGTCAAGGCAACTTTCGGAACTCGTCACCAGCTTCCGACCGCAGCTTAACGCCACCGCCTGCTTCGCGTGCTCCGCGATCGCCATCGCCGCGGCGTCGCCTTCCATCACCACCGGAAAACTAGGCAGTGCGGCCGATGGGGGTGAGGTCGCTGGATACTGTGCGCTGCCAACCGATATACCTCCGTCAGCCTTCATGCTGAAAAGCAAAGTTCACGTGTGTGTTGACAGTGTTCCTACTATGGCTCTTGTAGACACTGGGGCAACAATTTCCGTGATGAGCCTGAGTTTAAAAGCTCTACTGGGACAAAAAGTTATGTTTTTGTGGAACAAAATGTCGACGTTTTGTAGTGTTAGTGGTGACACACGGCGCCCGGTCGGTGTTTGTACTGCAGATGTATGTTTGTGTGGCACAGTATTAACCACTGAATTCGTCGTAGTTCCTCGATCTACGCACGATGTTATTTTAGGCATAGATTTCTTGCGGGAGTGTGGCGCTACTGTTGACTGCCGAAGTGGGGAGCTTTCGGTACATCCCGAGGTTTTGACTGGACTCGTGGAGGACTCGCCGCGTCAAGAAAGTGTCTTTTGTGTTGCCGAGGATGTCGTTGTTCCAGCGTGGTGTACCGTGTGTGTTTCAGTAATTTGCTCCGGTACAGCTCCTACTACATTTGACGGTGCAACAGAACCTCTCCACTCAGCCTGTGTAAAGAAGAATGTGCTGGTGCCACATTGCTTGGTGTCGGTAGTTGACGGACGCTCTGGAATATGGACGATGAATTACACGGCTCAGCCCATACTTCTACCTTCTGTCGTTGCAATTCCCGAGGTAAGCCGTGTATGACGAGCGTTATAACCGAAGTCATTGGAAGGTCCGGCTCTGCAAGTAGGAGCAATCGGCGCTTTTCAAAGCAATACTCGATCACTGGTCCAGACCTGTAACGGTAGAAAATGGCTTGATCCCATCGCTCAAGCGGGCTCCCAAGGAGTGATGGGATGAAGCTCTCATTCCACGTGCTCCATGCATCGCATTCATGTCCTATGACACGCAACTCGTACCATTTTCGTGCGATGCCACTTAAAAACGGGAGCATATGTTTCACTCGTTGTTCGTCGGTGTCCCAGCCGTTATGTTTACAGGCGTATTCAAAGAAACTAATTCACGCCTCTGAATTGCCCGACGCACTTTTAAATGGTTCAGGTTTCACAAGCTCAGCAGGACGGCTGTCTCTCAGGCTCATTGCCCATAAAAGAGTTTGAATCATTTTCATTTTGTTGGAAAACCTGTTTCTGCTGAGCTTGAATCGCCTGCAGAACAACGAAGAGGTCTGCATGGGAAGTTGGCTCCGATGCAGCTGGCTTCTCTAGTTTCGATGTCGCAAGGCGGTTAAAAAGGGAGACTTGAAGGTTTATCTTCACAGACTCTTTTCTCAAGAGTTCGTCGAGTGACATAGGCGCCTTCTCGAGAACTATTGAGATGAGCTCACCTGTCGTCACGTCGACGGGAAGATCGACTGGCGGATCTCCAGGGAGCGTGTACTTCGTGAAGACCAGGCTGCCTGTGGCTGGCTGAACGAAGAAGGTAACCACATCATGGATCGTCAGAGCCGACTGCGCCAAAATATGTAATAAAACTTCACTTATTAACTCAACACAAGAGACTCCATCTTGTTCTATCGAACTTCTTTATTGTCTTCTCCCCCCTGCCCCTTGTCTTATTGTCTTGTTTCGACTTCTTCTTCTTTTAGGTGTAGGCCGCTCGGCTTGCTTCATATATATATATATATATATATATATATATATTTTAATTGCTTTTCATTCTAGTTTTCTCTTGGCTTTTCCAAACGTGAATACATTTATGTTCGTGCTCGTATGCTTCATTTCTGGCACTGTGGTAATCTACAAGCACAACATTGCAACACTGCATTTTAAAGCTTGTAAATCTTTTTGTTTTACATATTTTCTGTTTAGTTGTATTTCCTACCTTTCAGCATTCAGCATCGCTACCTTTCAGCATTTGCCATCTATTTACTAAAAATCAATAGTTCCACAAAAAACGATGTCAAATTAATACTGTTTAAGTCCTGTGGGCTTAATGTACTGCATGTAAATGTATAACGACTTTACGCGTATTTTCTACACTGCCAATGAATTATCATTATACCATGTAACATGATGTTCTTATATGTTGCGGGTGCAGGGGCCCCTGTCAGGCGTTGCTCGCCTTTTCCCCCTGTACCTTTTTTGAACTTGTACTCATGATCAAATAAACATTCATTCATTCATCTAATACTTTTATTACTTAAACAAAAAACAGCTTTCTTATTTCATCCCGGCATACGGGCGTTCAAGACTACCTAAGACTCGGTAAAGGGAAGCGACCTGTTATGGTTCATTTTTCGTCACTAATAGTAGCTAAAGGATTTCAATGCGTAAGAATATTAAACAAAGCCATTAGAACTCACAAATCGGGAGCGGGCGACAAGGGATCGGCGGAAAGCTAGGGGCAAGGTTCACGTACCTGAATGCCTCCATCTACCAGATGACGTCGTTCAAGTCCTAGGACTCGGCCCCAAGTATGGGGTTCATAAACAGAGGACTAACCCTGAGCTTCTGACCATCGTGCGGAAGGTGTCGCGGCGTGCTACTGAGGGTGAGGAAGAGATACCTCTGAAGGAGTAGACGCCTTATCACGGCGTAAGCCTTTTTCCTCACGTCTTCCTGTGAAGCGTGTGGTGCCGTGCTTGAAAGATAATTCACTGTGTGTTATACAGGGAGATAAAGAGGGAGGCTTCGCAGTGTGTTCGCATTCTTGCTTTGTAGAGAAACTAATGAGGCCGTTTCTGAGTTATCTAGGGTGAAACAAGACGTGTCTTTGAACAAAGTAAAAGCAAAGGCTATTAAGTTGTGCAAAACCATGAAATCCTTGGAACCCCTAAAGGTATTCAAAAGAGTAAGCAAGCGAGCTTGAAAGTGTTTTTTAGCGCGAAGACTCACAAGGTTGACAGACCTTTTGGAGTAATTGTATCGGAAATAGGTACCTGGCAAAAGGAACATGCTACGATTGTCTTGGACAAGCTCAATATTCTCGAGGTTTGTGACCCATTTTCAGTAAAGTGTTCAGACAATATTTTAGACTTTTTGAAACTCACGAAAATGAGGGCCTGAAAGCCTTTTCTATTGCTTTCACTGACTTATACTACTCTCTACCCCATGCACAATTGCTAAAATGTGTTTAAACCAGCATTAATTCGGTCTGGTCAAGTTCTCTACTGAGTCGGGCGTATCTGCTGAAGATGTTATTACCTTGTTAAAATTTATCTGACTTCGACATTAATTAAATGAAACAATGACATAATTTTACAACAAAAGATTTTTTGTATAGGCTGATGTATAGCGCCTGTGTTAAGCAATCTTTTTCTAGCGGAACTTGACCGGTGTGTGGCAGATCGTATCGAGGGTACAAGTATTTAGAAAGTTTTTCGTTATATAGATACTTTATTATTTTTATTGACAGCTCGTGGAACAGTTTTGAAAGTGAGAGTGCCAATGTGTTGGATGTGTTTCGCGAATGTCTTGATCCCCTAGAAGTGACAGTTCGATGGCCGAGCGAGGGACGTATTAGGTTTTTCGACATAAGTCTCGTTTGTTCTGAGAACCAGCTATGTTGGAGCTACGAACCACGTGCTCAAAAACTTTACGTCCATTTCATTCGAATCATTCGAAATTTACCAAGAGAGGTATCGCGACGATGTGCCTCAGCAATGCATTGAACAAATCTTGTGCCCACCTAATGAAGCATAGCTTCTAGAACCAGATTTCAAGCCTCAACGAATCTGGCTATCCAGATCATGTTTTAGTGACTGTCGCGGAGAAACAGTTAAAACGAAGTCGCGGAACTTGAAGCTAGTGTAACGCACATGGCCGCGAAACGATAGAAACGAGACGAACTGCTGCAAACCCCTGTGTTCACCAGCTGTCACATAATCTCAAGGTGGCACTTCGCGATAATATTAGCGTAGTCTTTTCAGTGCCCGATGAGCTCGGGAAGCTGCGCCATGAGAAATCCAGTTAGAGCAGAAAGAGTTGCTTGCACAAAAAAGCATGCAAACAAATTTGTTGATTGCAAGATATTTGTAATTTATCGTGTCCCGCTCTCTTGTGGAAAGCAATACGTCGGCCAAACCAGCAGGTGCGTCAATGAGCGCTTAAGAGAGCACCATTACAAATCAAATGGACTGGCGCCTGATCGGTTTCTAGCACTCCACGTTCATGCATGCGGTTGTCGACCATTGTTTCAGAAGACCGTCATTGTTGGTCAACATGAAGAAGAGATCGCCCGTCCTATAGTTGAAGCCGTGTTTATCGATGCGCTTGGTGAGTTGTGTGTGAGCAAGCCATCGACGACATTGTCAGCTAAGGAGTTGGGGTTCTTGCGGAAGCGTTGATTTACAGTTTTATCCTGCCATGACTTTGCTTAGGTGAAGTGGCTTTTTGCGCAGTATCTGAGTGATCCCACGTGTTCTGCTGCCAGCCTGGTTTGGACGGTATATAAGCGGTCTGCATGGTTAGAAAAAGCGCGCAGAAGACGCGGACAAAAAAGAACACAGGACTAGCGCTGACTGCCAACTGATGGTTTATTGTAAAACGCGCAAATATACACAGAAACAGAAAAAAAACGGGGAAGGGAAACATAAGAAAGCTTCTAGCGGCGGATGCGTCCAGGGGCACATTATCGTTTAGCCATAGGTGGTTAGTTACGGAGATAGCAGCACTCCTTGTCTGTTAGATTATTAGACGGCTCGCTTGCACATGCTTCATCTTTACATTTCATTGCGAAAGCCTCGTAGACTTCACGTGCAGTCTGGTCCTTGTATGTGCGCAGCACACGAGTCTCCTGAAAACGTGGTTGGCAGCCACACTTAGCACACTCAATGGCCAAATTGCTGCCGCTTCTTGCCTTGAAGTTGTTGGCGTGTTCGCGCAGACGGTCGTTCAGGCAACGGCCCGTCTGCCCGATATAGGCACCCCCACACGAGGTCGGGATCTCGTACACTACTTCGCACCTGCATGGGACATAGTTCGCTGAGTGCTTTTTTACACAACCCTTGCTGACTTGCTTGTTCTCATTCACCTTCTTGCAAAGGGAACTCAGTTTGTTGGGGGCCAAGAATACTACATAGACCCCCGCTCGCCCAGCAGCCTTCTTGATGCGGTGGGACACACTGTGTACATACGGGATAACCACAGTCTTAGACTTCTGAAGGCTCGGCCGGATGCGTTCCCTCGTGGGCCTCACTTTTCGCAAAAGAGCTGCAGTCAACGAAGTCAGCAAGCTCTCTGGGTAGCCACTCTGCTTTAGCCTCTGAACTTGCGACCCATAGCTGCTTGCGATCGAGTGGTGGCAGGAGCGAACGAGGGCATTTCTCAGGGCTCCACAGGCAATGGACCGTCTGCGCGAACACGCCAACAACTTCAAGGCAAGAAGCGGCAGCCTGCACGTGAAGTCCACGAGGCTTTCGCAATGAAATTTAAAGATGAAGCATGTGTAAGCGAGCCGTCTATAATCTAACAGACAAGGAGTGCTGCTATCTCCGTAACTAACCACCTATGACTAAACGATAATGTGCCGCTGAACGCATGCGCCGCTAGAAGCTTTCTTATGTTTCCCTTCCCCGTTTTTTCTGTTTCTGTGTATATTTGCGCGTTTTACAATAAACCATCAGTTGGCAGTCAGCGCTAGTCCTGTGTTCTTTCTTGTCCGCGTCTTCGCGCTGCTTTTTTTAAACCATGGATTCTTACCAACTGGTTCGCATTCATTCGCTTTTCAATAAGCGGTCTGGTTCTTGAAAATAAACTTGTTGCTAGTAGCCCTGTGTGGCGTTCCATTGTGCATTCTCGTGTCCATGTTTCCTTTTGCGCTACACCAAAAGCCTATTAAACACAGCTGACAACCACGCGTTTTGAAACTTTATTCATTCCAACATTCCATAATTTGGGATGCTGAGGGCCGGGGTCAAAAAGCCTCTTCACGGGCTTGACTAGGACCACGATCCCGTACAAAATGGCAGGGATAGGCACGCGTACAGGTCAATAAAACAATGTACACACTGAAACAACAACATATATAGTTCAAGTTTCATCGAACATGAACAGAAATAGCTCAGTGAAATTCTTTTTAGCGAAAATACACAAACAGCCACAGTATTTAGAATTTGCCAAAACCTGAGCAACATCGTTAGTAATCATACAACAGAAATCAGACAACAAAATGACGTTAATTTATAACTCTAACCAGATTGCATATATATATATATATATATATATATATATATATATATATATATATATATATATATACATATACGTGCACATACATACACATACCAAAAGCAATGCATATGAAACCGAGAGATATAAAGCGGCAAGAAAATGTGTCAACTTTATTTCGATAGTCACATAAAATGCAAGGAAACCATACAAACGAAAAACACAAAATATTAAACGATATGTAAGCCAAAAAAGTATTTTCAGCAATATTTTCATATTGTTATTTGATTTAGGTAAAACGGCAAGAGAAAGCGCAGCATTTCTTTGCCACATTTAGTGCGCGTGCGTGGAAGAAACCACGTGTAAACATGACGAGTGTTGTAAAGAAGGGTCCGCTGGTTTATTCGAGCAAGTGTGCCCAAAAAGTTATCACTTTTTATTCCTGTGTGGTAGCGTTTCATAAGACTTGTGTAGTAGTAATCTGGTAGGGTTAGTAAGTTCATTTCATCAAAGAGCGGGGAAGTGTGACTTCCACACGGAACATCTGCAATGGCGCGAACTGCCCTTTTCTGTATTACATGCAATTTAAGAATGTTCGTTAAAGTTGTCGTACCCCAAACCAGATGACAATAGCTTATGTGCGATAAAAACAAGGATTTATAGATGAGAAGGTTAACTTTTTTAGGAAGCAGAAAACGCACCCTAGACAAAATTCCGGTTATCTTGGACACACTCGAAGACAGTTTTTGAATGCGTGCATTCCATGACATATGCTCATCGAAAATTGCACCCAGACATTTAATACGCGGTACTATCTGAAGTTCCGAGGTGCCTAGCATTAACGGTGCATGCAAGGGGGAAGGTTTATTTCTAGGCCTAAAGTAGACAGCTTTTGTTTTCGAAGTATTTACTTTTAAAGAATTATTGCATGTCCAAGAAGCTAACTTTATTAATACCTGGTTCGCGTCATTGGTGAGATCTTTATAGTGTTGCGCAGTGAGAAGTAAGGATGTGTCGTCCGCATATATAACACACTTTACAGAGGCGTCAACGTTTAGAATATGATTTATATATATACAGAATAAAAGGGGTCCCAGGATACTACCTTGGGGCACACCTGCTGAAATTGCTTGTAAATTGGAGGCGTGATTGTTGATGACCACCACCTGCTGCCGTTACTTTAAGTAAGATTCAATTAATTTTAGAAAGACACCTCGGAAGCCGTAATGATTGCATTTCTGTAAAAGTGTGACATGATTTATGGTGTCGAAAGCCTTTGAGTAATCTATAAAGATACCAATTGTGTGCAGTTCGCGTTCAAAAGCATCTAATATGAATTCGTTCTGCTCTAGGAGAGCATGCTTAGTTGTGCGGCCTTTAGTGAAACCGAATTGCGAAGAAGTGATGATATGGTGCTTATCTAAAAAAGAAGTCATACGTTTCTGAACCAGTTTTTCTAAACCTTTAGATATCAATGGCAATATAGATATAGGCCTGTAATTGCTCAGTGAATTCTTATCTCCTCCCTTGTACAACACTATTACTTTCGCCACTTGTAATTTTTGTGGAAAGATTACAGTTGAAAAAATGAGGTTGAAGATATGTTCCAATAAATCAGCAATGAGATCCAGCACGTGTTTAATGGGTTTAATCTGGATATCGTATGCGTCGCAGCATGTGCTGTTTTTTACAGACGAGAAAGCGTGCGCGATTTCTCTGGCTGCTGTCGGCGCCAAAAACGCGCTCTCAAGGGTGCTGTCCGATAAATATGTAGTGCAAGCTGGATTGTGCGCTTGCTTTGTTAGGGAAACAAAATAATCATTCAAAACGTTCGCTAAATCAGCATTGCGAATAGTGTCACCATCTAACACAAGCTCAGTGGGCCTGAAGTTGTTACCGTTACGGCCAAGGAACTCATTTAGCCTTGACCAAGCTAACTCCGATTTGTTCATTACGTCATTGTTGAAAGTGCTGCTTAGATACTTTCGCTTTTTGTGACGCAGCATACTGTTAACTTTGTTTCTTTGGTCTTTGAAACGTTTTAGCGTGTCTTCATTTTTATTTTTCAAAAACAGTTCGAATAATTGATTTTTACCTTTTATTTCCTTAATGCAAGATTTAGTAACCCAAGGTTTCTTAGCTCTGCGCGCAGGCTTCAGTTCTTTGTACGGAAAGCATTTCTTGTAAACTCTTGTAGGTTTTTCGTGGAAAGAAATATAGGCAGTATCGGGTTCCTGCTCACGAATAACGTCTGACCAATCAGTCAATGATATATGATTGCGAAATTCAGCCAATGTGTGCTCATTAATGTGTTGAATAACCACTGCTTGTTTTTGTTGCGACTGTGCATGACACACTGTTTCGCTTATCATCATAAATATGGGAAGATGGTCACTAATGGGTACGCTCTATACGCCAGATAAAGAATTCGTAGCTTCTATGTTATTGATGAACACGTCAAGTAAAGTTGCGTTGTTTTTTTCAATGCGAGTTGGGGTTGTGATAACATTGGCAAAGCCATTGGATTCAATTATATGACACAGCTCAAGCTCAGCCTGCGACGATCTAGCAAGATAGATATTCAAATCGCCTGCAAGGACTATCTTACAACCAGTGTCACCAGCCCAACATAAGTATGAATCTAAGAATTCTAGGAAATTTGACTTATTGCCGCTAGGAGGGCGATATAAAACACCAATAACATAACGATCACTTCGTACAGTCAGAACTTCATAATCGTCAGTGATGCGAGAAAATTCTAGAATCAAAGAACATTTTAAGGAATTCCTCGTCATTAGGAGCACTCCACCGCCTGTTTTCGTGGAGCGGTTCAAAAAATAAGTTGCATAGTCACGTATCTTCAAAACTTCAGTTTCATTCCGGTACCATGTTTCAGTTATCATAAGATATTCAGGATCAGAAGCAAGAGTTGTAAAGAGAGCGCTTATTTGATCTTCCTTATTGCGTGCTGATTGAGCATTAAAATGAATTAACTTTGTGCTATTTCTATACATCGAAAACAATGCGCCTAATTTATCGAGGGACACATAATCGTTGATTGCCATGTTAGTGTTCGATAACCGTCGTTCAGTTGATGGCTAGTGACTATTCCCTAATAACAGACAGGTCCTGCATGTTGGCGATGATGTGAACTCGGCTGTCCTCCGATTTTCGTGCCTTGAAATAGAGAGGGAACACACAACTGAAAGTTTATTAGAAGGGAACATGAATTTATGAGCGAAAAGCCACGCATAACAAGTGGGGTCAGAAAAAATGATGGAGTAATACGCTCAATAATAAAAGAAAACTCGTTTTTTGAGCATCTGAGGTTTGCCTGATACAAGACTCACGTGACTTGTTAATGTGAAACGCTTCTGATACTTCACACGTGAATTGGTCATGGTGCTTAAACATTACAATGGTTTTTGAAAAACCGGATGTAAACCGCACGTGGCGCAGTGAGATGCCAAATGGGAATGTGAGTCGTTCTGTAAAGATAGATAGTGCTCACGCAGCCATTTGTTAGCACAGGGGCCCGTTTGTCCAATCAAACAAAGATCACAAGATAATGTGATGCGAGACACAACCCCGACTGCACATGCAACATACTTATTTGTATAGTTTACAGCACACGATTTTACATCAGGCCTGTCTTTATTCTCTACTTTTTTTTGAAAGAAAGGCACACCTTTTTTTTTCATTTTCTTGGGTGCCCTGAAGACAACATCGACTTCGTAGCGGGAACCAACATTTTTTAACCTATGGGCAAGTTTATGCACATAAGAAATGACTGCGAACTTCTTTTTACCGGCATCAGCATCGGGCTTCCGTGCTACACGTCCTTTTAAAAATCGAATCAACTTGGCGCATACAGCCACGAGTATGCTGGCTGGGAACCCTGTTTCCTCTAGTCTTGCTACTTGCTTTGCAAAGCTAGAGCCCAGCACATGTTTGCATCATTTTTTCAGAGCGGATCTTAGGCAAGTGGAGGGGGTGCCCCTTTTACCACCTTTCAGTGGGCTGATCCAAAGTTAAGAAACGGTTTTGCTGATCGTGGTTCATAACACCAGCAAACATGGGAACCCTTAAACCGCCGAAGGTTAAGATCGAGAAATTGCAGGGAGTCGTGCTTTGGAACCTCAGAGGCTTTTGTAGCTTGAGCTACACTGGCCGAGGTCGAGCAGTTTTCCGTTGCTCTTGGAGAGCCATGGTGCGCATGCGTGAGGAGCAGTGACGTCAGACGGCGCACAGGTGGCGCGCCGGACCACCGCCGCCGCGTGCGCCTTGCCAGCCTGCGCATTCCAGAGGAGTGACGTCATAGCCGCGGCAGACGCACTGGCGCTGGCGTGTGCCTAGCTGTGTGGCTCCGTTGCGCAGTAGCCAAGTCTGACGCTGCGCCGGAGCCGCTTGCTAGCGCCTCTCAATTTGTGCGCATGCGCAGAGGTATCAGTGGGGGTACACATATAAAGGGGCGTTTACCAGTGCGGTATAGCCATGGAGAAGGAAAAAGAAAATTGCTGCTCAGCGGCGCAGAAGAGCGGAGAAGCTTAACTCATCGGATTCCGAAGTAGTTACCTGGGAATTAGTGGTTGAGCGTAGGAAGAACGAACAGAAGAAGGCTAAACGTGCTGCGGAGACAACGGAGCAAAGGGGGGAACGTCTAGGAAAGCGGCGTCGTCAGGAGGCTGAGCAACGCGCCCGACCATCTCAGCAGCAGCAAAATCAAGACGCCGTCAATGACGTCAAGGCTCGCCGATTAACTGACTATACGGTGAAACTTAGCGAAAGCGCCAGTGCGACTCGGGCCTTCGAGACGGACTTCGTAAGCAATCCGTTTGGATATGTGTGCGACATGTGTGAATGACTGTGGCATATGAAAGCCTTGACGCCGTTAAGTAGCGTCATTGAGTTGAGTTCAGCGGCGCCGCCTGAGTGGTGTGAAACCATGGCGCTTAGCTCACGCTGCAGCATACATCCTGGCTTAGCCGAGCTAAGCCACTGGTAATTTTTTTAGATCTTTGGAATTATTTACGCAACAGAATAATGCGACTAGGGTTGATCATTTCATTCATTTCTATTATTTCTGTTAAAAGAATTGCGCATTGAATGATGCGTAACTGCATTCTGTGGAATAAATCATGGTTCGTTATGGTCTGAACAGACGTAAAAATTTTCAGCCGCCATTGCATCAGTACCATTTCCGAGGTCGAGGAATAAGGCGTAGTTGCCGTGCCTCGTATATTACTTGGCTCCATTGGCACGCACTCTTGTCGCCATATGAACGTTGCGCTACTGCTCCCATAGAGAATCGTTCATACTTTATTCATAGTACCGCTGCGCCTTACTTTGCAACCATATTGTATAAGGAGAGCGTTGCGGGGCGTGCGGGTACGTTTCAGGGCATTTATGGACTTCTTAGCGCTCAACTATCGTGGAGTTGAGTACGTAATACTCTATGTCTTCAACTTGTCTTTCTAAACGCAGGAAACCCCGAAGACCTCTTCGCAATGCTCCATTTGGATGAATACTGGAGCAGTCGGAAAAGCTAGAAGGTAGCTTTCCCACAACACAAGCACGGTCTCCGGCCTATATCTAAGCACACGGGCGTCTAACACTTTGCGTCCATGAATATACGGCCGCCGCAGCCGGTATTCGATCCCGCGACCTTCAGGTTAAAACTCGCGCACCGTGACCCCGGACAACCGCGGCAGCTCTCCCTCTTTGCACTTGAAGTGCCATCGATAGTTCCTTGTCGACCACCGTTCAGTTCTGACATATCAAAAGCTTGTTTTGCGAGAAACGTTATATAACGCATATTGCTTGAATATTTCTCATGAACACTTAGGTGATATGTAAAATGTGATGTGTACTGGTAAACAAGGTTTCGAGAGAAAAATAAAATAAAAGAAATCGCTAGTACAATTTTGTGATTGATCCCTTTCCGCTGTGTTGATTTCAGTGCACATGACTTCTTTAACGTTTTCTTGAAGGAACTTATTTAGAGCTAAGCAGATATCAAGAAAGAAAGCGACGGAATCTTTGTTATATTGTTTGTGCAGTCTCTCTTTCTGAGTAGTTCTAACTTTCGAAAGCGCTACGCGGGACCATTTTGTCCAAGCAACCCCCCGCCCCCCCAAACTCGATATTGTTTTAATGTCAGCGGTACTACGCCTCTCACTAAAGCGTGGTTTTAACACGATTTCAAAGACCCTCGTTTCACAGAAATTGCGGTGTCAGCGTCGTGGGTTGTAAGCGAAGAATCAGCGGTGCCAGTGACGGAAAAATCGAGAAAGGGCAAATAAAATAATCAAAATCCTCGCTTTGAGTGAAAATCGAACCCAAGCCTTCTGCGTGTCTAGCAGATCTCCTGCTACAGATCCACGCCCAAACTTCGAACTGCTTCTGAAGACAATATTATATGAATGTCAAATAGTGGGATTAGTCTCCTTGACGCATTTTTTATAGCGTGGCAGAGGCGTTCAATCACGCCAGGCGTCAAACCATGTACATTGCACAACGAGCCGGTGTTTAAAAGGCCCACGCATTAAAAAGCGCTGACACATATTTCTCATAATCACCAGCAAAAGCATCAACAAACTGAGCTGCTGCGTATGTTCGCGTGTTGCCTTACGGACCCATTGATTCGAAAAAAAATTGGGGAGAGGCGAATCATGTGGGGAAGGAGGTTTCAGCTCCACTAACGTGAAACCTGTGGAGGGGTGAAGCATGCAGTGTGGGCCGGTGTTTTCCACGCAAAAAATCACTGCTAATGGGCAATGTAGGACAGACGAGAGATCAGACACATAGACCGGCATTATGCTTTTAGTTTACGTGCACGCTGTGGATCTTTATTGTTCAACTACGCACAAGGGCGAAATCCCACCGGCACTAGATTGCAGGTCAAGATCCAGTGTCTACATATAAGCGGTGGACGGTGAATGGTTGTGCAGCACGAGCAGTCGGTGACTGCTTCTCATGAAAGCGATTCCCGGAATGCGTGTGACATGTGCCGAATTTTTTAACACGAAAGTGTTTTATGCCGGGGTCCACCAAGACTTCAGTGACGTATTTCCGTCACGGAAATGACGTCGAAAAAATATACACAATCAGATGGCAAAGAAAAAAAAGGTATCGTCAACGGGCATCGAACCCACGACCGTTCGGTCGCAACAGCAGATGCCGGGCACGCTATGCACTGCGCCACGGTCACAGACTGTGGAGGCTTTACGAACGCGCCTTTTATATCTACCACTCTCCCGGTCGGCTGGGTGGTGTTGACCTCTGGGAGTGGTAAGGTAAAGTAATTCGTCATTGCTGCGGCCTCCGCGACTAACACCTGCAACGCGTTACGCGTCCGCCCCATTCGGCGCGTTTTCAATAGAAGTTCAATTTTGTCAATGCCTTAACACACCGCGAGGTGGCGACCTTTGCCCAAGCGTCGTAAAAGCGTCGGCCTCGCTCAGCATCACGCTAATACAAAGCAAAAATAGCTCTGCGACGCGCGCCTGCCTCACCTGGCTGTAACACCGCGTTCTATGCTCACGCGCTCGCCCCGAGCAAAATCGCGGCCAGGCTACCGGGGCGGCACGACGCTCTTTGCGTTTCCCTCTAGTCCGGCCGTGCGTCCAATATGCGACGCTCTTCTGGCTATCACACCTAGTTCTCTGATTACGCTTTCACCGCTAACTACTACAGGTACCACAAAGGTTTGTTTAATCATTTAGCAGGGACGTTAGTCATCGGGATGGAGATGTACCACCAATCACCAAAGTGGGTGCATACAAGTTAAATGGCGCAATTAGCTGCCAGGAATCAATATACATTGTGCAAATTTTCTTATATCAATGTACAGTAAGCATTCAGTTACTTCTGTAAGGGCACGCTTTACTTTCGTGTCATTCCGATTCCTATGACGGAGGGATCAACCGTGTTTTTCAATCAAGAAACTCCCTTGAAGACGCTGCCTGCGTCGGCATTGTCTCTCGCTGGCGAGGGGGCGTTCTCCTTTTTGCGAGCTGTTAGTTTAGCCTTCATCACATAAAGAGCGTTTCCATAGTGAACGCGCGCCATTCGCTCCCTCTAGTGATACGGCGAGCGCTGAGGTGGTGGTGCCCTCTCTTGCGCTCCAGCAAATGGACCTCTCGACAGCGGACGTCGATGCACGATGCACGTCGACAGGCCGAGACCCTAAGCTGCTTCGCACCTAAAAAAACAGCTGCACTAAAGTGAAACCTGGGGAGGTGCGAAGTACCCATGTTTCCCATAGGCACCGGGCGCGGGGCGAGTTTGGACTGGTGGCGCCTCTTTCGGTGGAGGCGCGCAACTAATGGCATGTGAGTGCCAGAAAGGAGCAGGCGCTTGCTGCGGGGACGTGGTGCTGGATGTTTTGCTCTCGTCGCTTGTGTCCTGCGCTGCCGAAATGCCTCGGGCCAAGCCCGAGCAGACAGGCTGAGCTGCAGGCTGCACAAACAGCTATGCAAACATGGATAAAGCTGGGGAGTAGATCCAGTTCCATCGGTTCCCGTCTTCAATCGCCGTCGCCGACGGCCTTGTTCGCGCACCGGCCGCCAACGACGGTCCTCGTTGCGTCAAGCTACATGAAATACATAGACTGAAGATAGCTGTTGAAATATTAGAATCGGCGACGCATCGAAAAGAAAAGGAAAGCAAAACGGGAACAGGAGTTTGCACGATGTACAGCGGAGGAACAACATGTGCGATCGGCCAAGCATTGCGTAAAGAAAGCCGAAAATCGAATAGGAGACGTAGGGTATTCTTTTCAAATGTTGGGAGACAATGTTAACGTGTAGACAGAATAACAAGGTAATAAATATTCGGCAGATCCCACGCCTTGTGGGAATCGGTTTCATGCGAAGCAGTCAGCGAGTAGTTCTCTGCTTCTTTTTTTTTTTGGTGTTGAGCCAAGCGTTACGAGGTGGATCGACGTGCTTTTGTAAGTGCAGTAGTTGTGTACACATCGTGGTCTTACCAGGCACGTCGACTACACTGGCGTTCAAAGGGTAACTTATGGTCTGACGTAACGTCAGCACCCATGTTACAGCACATACGTCAGTATTTTCGCAGTGGAGTGCACTTTACGGTGCGATTATGTGAACATCATACGTAACTTTCGTTGCGCGTATTCCTCCGGGGTCGAGAAACGCTTGAATATAGCTTGCTGAATCATATTGCAATACAAATGTACCGTTTATTACACTAGTATAAAAGCAGAGCAAACACTGGAACCACAGACGTTAACCTGACATGACGGCTGTATCATAGAAGTACATATGTAGTGTTTATTGCTTTGTTATAAAATTAGATAGCCAGCACCACAACCACAACTGATGTTGCACCGATATTACGCCTGCGTAGGGTGTTTTTTCCAAAGCAGGTTCTAGACCTGGCTTGTCTCTGTGGTAGAATACCTGACTGCCATGCAGAACCGTTGGGTTCAATTCCTGCTGGGATCCTAATTTTTAAATGCGAAGCATTTCTTAGCGAACCTCAGGCACTTTGGCCGTTTCTATCTATCTATCTATCTATCTATCTATCTATCTATCTATCTATCTATCTATCTATCTATCGAGCCGCCTACGTCCGGGCGCTCTCCTGGTCGTCTCCATAACTTGTAATATACCAAAATTGGCATAGCAGGGGATCAGTATATGACGAACACGATCCACTGGTCATGACATGAATAACGCAAAATACCTGTCGCGTACGTCATGAAACCCTTTCTCTCAGTCACGTGTGGCACATACCCGCACACCAGAGTTCATGTTTTGTGGGTATGTGGCACAGCTGATACAGAGAACCAACACAGTAACCGCGAAAACACACACATTGACATGCAAGGAAAATTATCATAATAATAATTGTTGGCGTTTTACGTCCCAAAACCACGATATTATTATGAGAGACGCCGTAGAGAAGGGCTCCGGAAATTTTGACCTTCAGGTATTTTTAACGTGTACCGAGATCACACAGTACACGGGCATCTAGCATTTTGCCTCCATCGAAATTCGACCGCCGCGGCCGGGATCGAACCCGCGACCTTCGGGTCAGCAGCCGAGCTACACCACCGCGGCGAACGCAAGGAAAGGGAGGAAGCTGAAGACAGAACAGCCCTGGAAGACGCTCAACTACCATCCACTCGTCCACGTGGTCCGCATCGTTGACCACGCGGATTACGCAAAAACCGGGATCAAAACTTCCTAAATTAAATCTGCCGAGAGTACCAGGCCTCTCATCATTACCGGTGACTTCAACAATGATTTATCAAGACCCAACTACGCCTGCTCCTTATACTGCATCAAAGACGGCTTGGATGTGGACAGGGAATCAAAAGGCCTCGCTGCCACGTCCAGGACAGGAGGCATCATAGATCATTTCATCGTAAGAGGCGTCAAGGATTTCTACGAGCTGTACTATACCTCGCACTTCACTGCACTCAGAACCCTCGTAGCCGCGATCATGAACGGATCCTAATAACAAATCCGGTCCAGCTGCTGGGGCTCACTAATCACGGTGATGATGACCTTGTTCAAGAGCTGCCATGAACCCCTTCCACACATGCACACGGGTTTGTGCGTGCGTGCGTTCTCCGTCATAACGGACAAGTATAAGCATAACCGTAACAACTGCACTGTGACTGTAACGTATGTGGAGCGCGCCTGCGCCTGCCACTCGGCAATGTATATATCTAGAGAACCTTTCCCGAACGAAGCTTAGTTGCGAGCAACGCCTGTCCTGCGCATCGGTGTTCCTTCTTTGTCTTGTTCGGATTCGGGCTATCCAGTATTGAATAATATAAGCACTACATATCAGCTTACCGCGTATGGTGTTGCTAACACTCATGTTTCTGTTCGCATCGTTACGCAACTGTAAACAACTGGTTATATAATACATATGCAACTCTTCAACTTATGAGTGTGCGTATACCACTGCCACATTTCTCTATAGCGTCATTCCGTAACGTTTTGTTCAATGTGAAAAATTACGCCACAGTCATCACCCCGTGCATGCTTCGCATAGCATCGATTCCCAAGGTACGTGGGATCTGCCGAATTTTTTATTCTCTGCATTCGTCCGGTCAACGCTGACGTTGTCGGTTTTTCTTAACGCTCTCGCATTTTAATTACCAATGTCTGTTCTCGCCGTTCCTGGGTACATATATAAACTGTCAATCACCTGTGGCGCATATACCCGTACACCGATGCCCGTGGTAAACGGGTATGTGCCACAACTGTCTGGAGGAAAGGGTTTCACGACGTACGCGACAGCATTTTCGCTTTATTCATGTCATGAGCGGACAGTCATATTCGTCAAATTCCGCTTACCCTCCCATGCCAATTTTGGTCTACACCAAGTTAAGGAGGCGATCACGTGAGCACTCAGACGTAGGCGGCTAGATAAACAAATACCTAGATAGAAACGCTCAAAGTGCCTAGGGTTCGCTAAGAAATGCTTCGCACTTAAAAAATAGAAATGGTGATACTTACACCTAGCTCCACATCGTAGCTTATCGCGTTAAACTTCGTCTGCGGGGCGCACTTGCAACGCCATTTGCACTCGTTGTCACCTTTATATTCCGTGATGTCATGCACGTGACCTGCTTCGTGCAAGCGGAGACCCTTCTCTAGAGCAGACGCACGAAAACGCGTACGCCAGCTGGTCAAGTCTTTGAAATTGCAGCGCAAAAAAACTGGCAGCGCCATGGGTGCACTTGCGCTGTCAGGACTTGCCTTCGTGCCAGCGGCCCTCCAGACAATAATGAGGAACAGCGAGTTCCGCAGTTAAAATGCAAAGATGCTTATTTTACATCGTGTCGCCAATCGGGTGCCTCATTTGCAGTCCCGAAAGGGAGGAGGCATCGTGCTCCCTCTGGTCCGTCTCCGAACGAATACAAACGCCTACAAGCACAGCACCACGCAAAGAAGCTGACTTGTTTGATGTTCCGACAGCGCTCATCGGCGTGGACATGAGAGGGACACCGTGTCATTCTTTCTAGATGACTTGGCGGCCATAAAACGCGTCCACGAACGCAATTGACTACGCGGGAGTCTGTCTGAAGCCCGACGACGGGCCCCGTTGTCTGAACACATGTCCGAGAGTCGAACGCTTCGTGTATTGTTCAAAAGAACACTGTTGCTGCCGCTTCTCTTTGCCTCTCGGCAACAAACGCAACAGCCTACAGCTTCGAATTGCTCAAAAAGAAACGCCGCGCTTCTCTTCGAATACGTGCCGAAAGTAGCAGAGCCTGCTCCCCGTCGTCTGCTTCACATGCCAGTGCTGTCCTTGCGGCCGCTTGGGGCGCTTTTTGGGAGAGGCGTAGCTGGCGCCTTACGACGGCCGCCCGGTGCCTATAGGGACACGTCAATAGCAATCAGATAATTGCTACAGACATAGAGTTTCTTACAATAACCTAGAGAGGAAACTGGCGCTGCGATCGTTCAACCACCATGGGAATTATGGGTAGTACAGGCTTCGGATTGGATAGCGTTAGCTAGCGAACTGTTTACGGATGTTTTTCTACAGTTTCAGTTTCGTTCTTCGCGAGGCGTGGGTAGTGTGGTGCGTTACGAAGTACTGAAGCAGTGCCTTTGTTGTTCAAAGAGGCTGAAGACCGTTAGATATCTTGATTTGCTGTTTCGTTGCAGCTTTACAGGTTGTATATGGCAGTTTTAGTAAAGCGTCGTGCACTCACCGCTGCGCACAGATGTAGCGTCCCATGCCAGTGCAGGAAATTGCATAGAGTTCACGTCTTTTGATAAGCGCGTCTTGCCAAAACTCGTTCAAATCGGTTGCAAAACGACGGCGAAGCTAAGTAGACGCACTTTGACGCTCGTCTGACTCGACTTCGCAAAAAAACGAGAGATGCATTGGAGGCAGACCACTTGGACAGACGCACCTGGTATCGCAGCAGACGATACGTTGTTTCTCACTCAATATGGTACTGTTACTTCCATAAATAGATAATCCGTACTTTCGAGGGAAAGACAAGCGCGTGTGTTTCAAGTGTTGTAAAGAAAATAATTCATTATATTGTGATGCCATCTCTGGTACACAATTGCAGAGCAATGCATACCCTGGTGGTTGAATTTGTCCAGGTTTCAGTTCTATCCCGCGGTCACGCAAACGTTTTGCAATAAGTTTTACGTACAAAAGAATCAAGCAATTTTGAATTAGAAATTACTTCAAATCGCTTTGTTTTACACTAGGCAAACAAGCGTTGCGAATCTCAAGAACCTAATCATCCGCAGCAAATCCGAAGCCTGTACTTCCCATCTTCCCATGGTGGTTGAAGCACCGCTCAAGGAGCCCGCGTAGACACTAGCGCCAGATTCCCCTCTAGGTATTATTGTAGGAAACTCTATGGCTACAGACATCTCATTGCTACAGACAGCGTCGCAGACAGCTTACATCGCAAAAACATAGCTTTTCCTGAGCGAACACGCCGGCTTATTTGCCACTCGGAGAAGCGCAGGCGGCGCTGTCTCTCGCGGACGAGTGCCCTTAAACGTGAACTTTTATTGCGATAGCAATTATATGGACAGTCTCGGCTGGATTTTGCCGTCGCCGTCACGTCATGCACCGTATATGTGTAGGTATGTATATATATATATAAAAGCCCCAAAGAAAAATAATTCAGAAAAATGCTTCCGAAGCGCGGAATCGAACTAGGGACCTCTTGTTCCGCAGCGAGTGGCGCTATCCACTACGCCACGAAACGCAGATCCTCCACGTAGCTAACTGCGAGCGTTATATACATACCCTTTACCGCTGGACGGACTCACAGACGGCAGGCGATAATAAGCTTTCTTCATTACCAGCGAGATGGCGCTAGCAGCGCGACGGGCGCATTTAAAAGTCGTCGTCGAGCTCGCTCGCTTCTTAGACAGATTTAGTTGGGCGTCCGTAACAACGTACGGACGCAGCCTGCCAGCCATTCCCTATGGCAGGCTGCGTCCGTGCGTTGTTGCGGACGCTCAACTAAATCTGTCTATTAGCGCAGCGAGAACATTGCCCTTCCGTTGTCTGCTCGCGCGGTTTTCTCGCGGTGAGGGGAAGAGGAATGTTTCACGCTTTCACCGTGATGTCCGCGCTCATGTTACCGAGCGTACGAAAGTCACTCGAGCTGAAGGGACGCCGCGAAACGAACAAACAGAAGATGATCGCGAACTATCAAGTGTCACAGCTCGACAGTTGAAGCACGCTAGTTTCCTTCGCTGCTTCGGCCGCCTTTGCAACAGGAACGCTGTTCAAACTGAGAGTATCCAATGGCGAGCCTCACTTCGTATAGCATTAATTTCTTGCTATCGCATTCATTGCTTCGCCCTTGCGGCGAAACTGTGACTTTTTCATTCATTTCATTCATTCATTCAGTTTATTTTGACAAAAGGAACGTTTGCCTGGGTTGATGGGACTAAAGGCAGATTACCTCTGCCTTACAAGGGTCCCTCTACCCATACATTTGCTCAGAAGCAGTGCAGCAAAAAATACATATTTCCCATTTTTGTCGGAAACGGGCCCATACATATTTCCCATTTTCTGAGGAAACGGGCCGCCTTATTTGCCACTTCCTTTACCGTGATCAGCGACGACCGGAGACACCATGACGGGTTACGTCGACAGGAGACGCCGACAGTCCGAGCGAATAAGGTGCTTTGCACCTAAAATATGGGCACAATGGCGGTGCGTCCCGTCCTTCCGACGATGGTTACGTGCAGTGTAGCGTTTCACGCGTTTGGCCATAGCGACAACCGTGAATAGGAACACGCGCCGCGTCTCCCTCTAGTCCGACCATGGCCAAACACTGAACGGCACGTAACAGTTGCAGCAAGGACGGGACGCACCACCATCGTGCTTCATTTTTTGTGTTGCAGGAAAGCGTCCTGCAAATATTTTGGAACTCGTCCACTAGGAACTGCGTACTGCTCTTCAGGAGGAGAGCACATAGTGCTCTAAGTCGTCCGCATTGTCTTGAAAGCAAACAGTGAAAAAAGTCACAGTCTCACCGCAAAGGCAAAGCAATGAATGCGATAGCAACAAAGTACAAAGTCACAAGAAGAACACCAAGCAGCTTGATATTTCCCGTGCGCCCATCAAGTGCAAAGGACTCACGAAAAGAACACGCACAGGATGAGCACGAACTAACAACGCTAACAGCTCGACAATTGCGGCGTGCTGACATGCTCAAGCACAACGAAGGAGTATCGAAAAGAGTGGACAGGACGAGCGCGAACTAACAACTGTCGCAGTTATGTATGCGTGTTTGAGCGGCGCGCCACAACCCAACGCTCTTAGATATTTTTGTTCTCTTGAAAACTAAGACGCGTAGAGTGGCCGCTCCGCGTCTGCTGCCGTGCGGTGGCGTTCGACGCATTGTTTCCCAGCGAAAGGTCTATTTGGCTCTCTCTTTACCCGGCGTTTATTATCGCGTGTGGGTACAGAAATGGGCCCCTTTTAAGTGCGCGTCTTAAGGGCCGTTTTCAAACAGAAGCGAAATCTAGGATCATTGATTTAAAGCCCACCCTGCGGGCATTCTCGCGGTTGATACTGCACACGCGGAAGCACCTCCGAGATCCGCATACCAGCTGCGTTAAATGGTGTATATAGATAGGTCGCCGTTAGCATTCTACATAGCTAGTGGCGCGTGACCAAGTTGCTTAAAGCGGCGCGCTGTGGATGATAGCTGATATATATATATATATATATATATATATATATATATATATATATATATATATATATATATATATATATATATATATATATATATATATATATATACGGGACATGACGCCGACGGCGACGGCAATAACCAGCCCAGAGTGTCCATATAATTGCTATCGCAAGAAAAAAATGTCCACACAAATGTGCTTTGCAAGATCTCTAAAGAATGCTAAGCGCTGTGTTTTATTTTACGCTGCGCCTTTACTAGAAAGGTGTTTTCTGGCAGCACCGGCATGACGTCTTTCATCTTCTTTCTAACGCTCGTTCGCGTCTGGAACGGCCCCGTAGCAGGCGCATGCTGCAACCGCGGAAACGCGAATTTGGCTTAATATTTACGCGAAATCGGAATTTTGTCATTTGTACAACTCTTCATGTCGGCTTTCTAAGTTCGCTCGCTGATGGCTTTTATTCCTCTGGCACGAAGTTCAACCAAGCCTTCGGCATGTCTCTCCGTGTGGCGTCCGTGTCCGGGCTTACACGCCTACTCGCCCACTCGTCATAATTCACTTCGTGGAGATGCGTGATTTTAACAATTGGTTTAACAATAGACTATTATCAATCATAGTTGTGACAAAACAATATAAAACAATTGCAAGCACAAACCCTTTGTACTAGTCGGCGACTTCAATGTAGGCATTACGGACCTCAAGACCTATACTCGGCGACAACTTATCTTGACAGTGGAGCGAAGGCTACGGAGGCGGGGCTTCCGCACATTCGTGTTGCTCCGCAAGTAGTGCGGCAGCTTGCGGCTGATTTCGGTTTTGCTCGCTCTCAGTTTAGAAAAACATATACACGAAAAATGCGAGCAGGGTGACATTTAGATTGTTCAGTGTACATTTTCGTGTCGTAATACGAGTATATTTTTCTTGGAGAGCTAAAGAGCACATTTGCGGCCGCACACTGGCCCACTACGTCACGGACGCCATGTTTACTTGGAAAACGGGCGTGCTGAAAAGGTGGTGCTGTCTAAGAAATGGAAAGAAAAGGAAAGGATTCTTGCAAAGTGAACAATAACTGTATTTTACCTACGACTTCCCGCAACTGTTTCAGTCTCATAATAAATAAAGCAGCATTTATTTCAGCAAGGCAAATCAGAGAATTATCAGTAAACTAAAGTACTATTTCCTGGTGCGGTAGCAGGCATGCGCTTTGGTTCTGTAGCTTCCACAGTGCTGTCAAGAAAAGTTGTCGCCGAGTATAGCTTTGTCGTCGACCGTCTTTATGTCGCTTCATGTCAGTCAATTTACATTATATGTGGGCACGCTTAGGTAACGTACGGTTACTCACCCATACGATACCCAGAGCTTCGGCCGCTCGTCATGATTCACGTCGTGGAGATGCGTGAATTTTTCTTTTAGACTTGTTTTGGACCGCTGGTACAAGGCATTCAAGTGCTTCAGATATATTCAAATTCTCCAAGGGGGCATCTGAATACTGTTGACAAAGCAACTGCAATCGCAGCACTCGGGAATACCTTTCAGCCTGAACTTGCTTACTGAACATCTTAATGAACCTTCTTTGGGGCATGATGTATTTTTCTGCAAATGAAGAATGCGGGTATCGCCTGGAGCGAAAATATTTTGCTTGAAGTTCCACGCCTTCACTTTTCCGGTAAATACGTGGCTCTAGACTGTGTTTTGCACACTTCGCAACCAACATTAAAATATTGAGAATGATGGTATTCGTTGTGATTCATTTAATTTCTGGGACATTCTAAAGAGAACCATCCGTAAAGAATTTCCCTTAGACACCTCATGGAGCTAGGTTCCTCGCGCTCCGTAAGAGAACCATCAATAGTAGAACATATGAATTTTTAATGTTATGCGTGGTGTATTCGTTATTGAAGAGCCGCGTGTTTGACAGAACAGCTGAACCACCTCACTCGTTGTTTCCCTGAATTTCGAAGTTCCTTTCAGTGTTTGAAATAGTGTGCGTTTTTTGCATGCGGCGATAGCTATAAAGTGATGTATTGCGTTGGTAACAGAGCACAAGATTTCGTGCTAGTATATACGTGCATTAAAGGAATAAAAAAATTTCAGCATATCCACGGGTGAATGATGAAGAGCTTGGGCGAAGCTCCTGACGCAATCATGGTCTCGCGATCCGCTTCTCGTTGAGCCCGTTTCGCAACGGCGTCCTTGGCGAGCACCGTCTTGGGATCCGCCTGGCTGCCGCCAAGCGAGCGCCCGCCGCTGCGCATCGTCCATGCTGCACCAACGATCCGACAGGTACGGCGACAATCCAGGAGAATGAGAGAGGCGCTCGTTCCCCGCGCATCCCCGCGCAGCAACCAATCGGAGAGCAGCGGCACTTCGAGCGCCATCTGGTGTCGATTCACACAAGCGCCATATTGCACACAATTCTATTGGACCAACGCCATCTAGGAAATGAGACGAGAAATGGTGATGACACAGATTGTGTACAGCGCCATCTAGAAAAATTACACCATCTCCCGCTAAAGGGGACCATGAGGCGATGCGAAGCCGGAGCACTTGCACGATCGCGTTCCGTTCGCGTTCGTTGGGCATGCTACCGACCTCGCGTCGTGGAACGCGAAGAGGGACGCTACGCGCGTCGTATCTTCCATCTAGCCTGGCCGTTAATTCTCACAGGGCGAGCGGGGAACGCGGTCGACAGGCGGGCGAGAGGGGGGCAGCGTAGGAGAGGAGAGAGAAGGGGAGGGGACGCGCGTGCGCTCGAGCTCATCGCGGCGTTGCGCAGGAGAGAATTTCGGCATGTCTAGCCCGCGTTTCAGAGGAAGAGCGGAAAGGGGGAGGGGAGAGGGGTATGGGAGAGGGGAAGGGGAGGGGAAGTGGAGAGGGGTATGGGAGAGCCGAAGTGGAGAGGGGTATGGGAGAGGGGATGTGGAGAGGGGAAGATGTGAGGGAAAAGGGAGAGGGTGAGTGGAGAGGGAAAGGGGAGAGGAGTAGAGGTCATGGGGAATGGTGAGGGGGAGTGGAGAGGAGGTGTGTGGAGACGGTATGCGCATGCGCAGTAAGGGTGGTCACGCAGCAGTTTACTGCCGGCTGCCGGGAGATACGCCGGACAACGGAGACGTGACAAGGTTAGACTAAGAGGAGCTACGCCCCTAAAAGAAAAGAATGTGTCCAGCCCACTAATAAAGACACTAGCCTTCCAGCGCGGGGGCCCACGCTCAAAGCCAGCCGGGCAATGTAAGTTTGCTTTGTTTCAATAATTTCTTTCTTTATGGCGATGATCCTCTTATGTGACAGAGGGACACATAGACGGACAGTTTCCTGGTCGTGTCATCACAGAAATGCGTGCGCATTTCAAAAACAAGAGATGGCCAGCCGCTGTTTTACAAAACATGTTTACTTGGATGGGATCTTCTTGCATAATATTCATGTCATTATCAACGCCATTTCATATCAGTCCCGATAGTTGTAACAGGAAGTGGTGGCACGCTTATCGCCCCGGAGGTCAATACAAGGTTTACAGTTCAAGAGTGACTGGGTGAGGTGGGGACCGATAATGAAATTGAATAACGTTCAGGAGAACGGTAAGTTGAGCAAGTTGGTTGGTACTCATTTTGAAAACAGCGCATACACACCAGGACCAAGACGAAGCAAACAACGCGAGAGGCACGGACTCGCAACTGAAAAGTTTATTAGAGAGAACACAGTTTTATACAAGAAGTCACGTGCACACCGATTTCGTAAAACATAAACAAGTGTGCACCCAACATGTGCGAGAATCCACCGCATGTGCCACAGCCATGTGCCCCCCCAAAAAGAACCCCTAATCACCAAATCCCGTCTGAGGGTAAGTCAGTTTGCTCTGTGACAATAATACTGAAGGGAGGTTAATGCACAGCTCTTTCGCTTTACAAACGTAACCTTCGGTGATTTCTCTTAGGAGTTGGTCCTTATGGCGGTGAATGACAGTACAATCCGCGAAAAACGGTTCAGAAGCAAATGCACCGCAGTGCGTTCCAATATGCCACAGTTTAAAAGCCCTGCTGGCCCTTTCATGCTCCTTCAGGCGGACATTGATACGGCGCCCCGTCTGCCCTATATGCCTCCTTCCGCATGACAGTGGCAGAATATACACGACCACCATTTTACAGGCAAAAGACATCATCGCCATTATATTCTTACTTATACGCTTGGCAAAAATATTCCATGCACACGCTTATTTTGATATTTTCTTTTTCTTTACATATACAGAGGGAGGACCCGTAGTCTACTGACTGTACAGGGGACCACCCACAAGAAATAAGTAATAAAAGTAAGCACAAACACCTGTATGTAAACAAACTACACACTGTATTCAAATAATCATTAACGCGGTAAAATGTTGTGATTACAAAGATGATTAAAACGGTGATGATGAAATGGTTATAGTGAGTGCAAATAATTGCGAAGGTTTGACTTGAATCCATGGAAATTAGAGAGCACCTGAATGTGGCATGGTAATTTATTTGTTTAGTTTTCCCTAGAGGGACTATAACAGGAAGGGCCAAAAAACAATGCAAAAGTAGTCAGAAAACAAATTACACTGATGTGTATATATATATATATATATATATATATATATATATATATATATATATATATATATATATATATATATATATATATATATATATAGAGAGAGAGAGAGAGAGAGAGAGAGAGAGAGAGAGAGAGATAGAGAGACAGACAGACAGACAGACAGAGAGAGGCAGGCGTAGCGTTGCAAAGAGGGAAGTAGACTCTCCTTGAGAACGGCAACGGAAGTGTTTATTGCGACAGTATTTTGACAGCTCGAGAGGATTACGCATTGCAGAGTTCGAACGCTTCACTACAATTACTCCTGGTATGCAAAGGGAGCCGGCTCGCGACCAAATAGCTTGTTGAAATTAGCGGGTCATGGTCATCAGCCTCTCCACGTTGACAGTGTTGCGCTCTCGACGGCGCATGTCCGAAGATGGTTCAATGGGTTCGATCAGGTAGTTGACCGGAGGTGTACTTTGGACAGCACGGTAGGGGCCTTCGTATTCGGGCAGTAGTTTGGAAAAAAGGCCAGTTGCAGTGGTAGGGACTGAGAGCCCTACGAGCGCTCCAGGGAGGAACGAGGGCGCAGAAGTGGTGGTGTCACCGCGAATGCTCTTCTGCCGCCCTTGGTCGTGCGTAGTAAAGGTCTTGGAAAGCTCGCGACACTCCTCAGCACGTCTGGCTGTGGCAGAAATAGGCACGCACTCAGACCGATCCTGCTTGTAGAGAAGGATTGTGTTGATTGTGCGCGACGGGTGCCTGCCTTACAATAAGAAAAGGCGTGAGAAAACAGTACTGCTCTGAGGGGTGGTATTCTAAGCGTACGTGACGAAGGCCAGAATGGCATCCCAAATTTCTGTGATCGGCGGCGACGTACATCAAGAGCATGTCGCCGAGCGTGCGGATGAAGCGTTCGGTGAGGCCATTCGTCTGCGGGTGGTAAGCAGTAGTTTTTCGGTGAACAACGTTGTACTCTTTGATAATGGCTTCGGCGACTTCCGACAAGAAGACACGGCCTCGATCGCTGAGGAGCTGCTAGGGTAGACCATGGCACAGAATAAATGGGTGGAGCACGAAGGATGCACCATCGCGCGCTGTAGCCGCTGGGAGGGCGGCAGTGTCGGCGTATTGCATAAGGTGGTCTGCAGCGACGATGGCCCAGCGGTTACCAGCCAACGTCAGAAGAAGTGGCCCATAGATATTGATGCCAACGTGCCCAAACGGCCGATCAGGGCAAGGTAAAGTTTGCAGACCTGCTGGCCACAGGTGCGTTGAAGTTCTTCCGCGCTGACAATCAATGTAGGAGTGAACGAACTTCTGCACGTAGCGGTACATTCCTCGCTAAAAGTACCGTTGGCGAATGCGGTGGTAAGTTTTCGATACCCCAGAGTGCGCACACTGCAGATCAGCGTGGAATGATTCGCATATGTCAGAACGCAGGCTGCGCTGTATTACTAGTAGGCAATGGCGGCCGTCGTACGTTATAATTGCGTCGGTGAAGGAGGTCGTCGCGTATGGCGAAATGGTGGGCTTGACGACGCAACGCTCGAGTTGATAGTGTTGCCGATGGATCAGTGAGCAAGTCTATCAGCGAAGCGATCTATTGATCCTTGCGCTGTTCGGTAGCGATGGTGTGATTATCGATGGAAGAAATGGCATTGTGACACACTGAGCTGTGGCTATTGTCGTCAGGCACGGGGGAGCGCGAGAGTGCGTCGGCGTCAGCAAGCTGACGTCCGTTGCGGTACAGCACGCGGATGTCGTAGTCTTGCAGGCGAAGTGCCCAGCGGGTGAGGTGGCCTGAGGGATCCTTCAGTGACGACAACCAGCATTGTGCATGATGGTTGGTGACGACATCAAATGGGCTGCCATAAAAATAAGGTCGGAACTTCGCAAGGGCCCAGATGATCGCCAGTCATTCCTTTTCGGTGACGGTGTAATTCGTCTCGGCTTTAGTAAGGGTACGACTTGCATATGCCACTACATATTCAGGGAAACTTACTGGATTCCAAGAGATGGCAAACGCGTGAAGGGGAGACAGAATATTAGGTGGGTAGATGAGATTAAGAAGTTTGTAGGTATAACGTGGCAGCAGAAAGCACAGGACCGGGTTGATTGGCGGAACATGGGAGAGGCCTTTGCCCTGCAGTGGGCGTACAGAGGCTGCTGCTGCTGATGATGATGATGATGATTCAGGGAAACCTGGTTTGCGTTGCGCAAGAACGGCGCCATGGCCAACACCGCTGGCGTCTGTGTGTACCTCTGTAGGGGCCGTTGGGTCGTAGTGGCGTAGTATCGGAGGCGATGTCAACAAAGGACGCAGCTTTGCGAAAGCGTCCTCGCGCTCTGACGACCACGAATGGAGGGGCCCGTTACTTCCGAGGAGCTTCGCGGCGATATGATAGCCGCGAAGTTTCGAATGAAGCGCGAAAAGCAGGAACACAGTGCTACGAAACTGCGCAGTTCTTTGACGGACGTAGGTTTGGGGAAATCGGTCATGGCCCGAAGGTTGGCTGGATCGGGGAGAATTCCGTCCTTGGACACGACTTAGCAGATTATATATATATATATATATATATATATATATATATATATATATATATATATATACATATATATATATATATATATATATATATATATATATATATATATATATATATATATATATATATATATATATTGACCCTAACTGCAAAAGTACTCGCATAAAATAGCATTCAACATCTGACTACTAGATATAGATAGTTATTTTAGAACGTGAAATTTCAACCTAAAACAAATTCCTTGAATATAAACATGGTATGCAGATGGGTTTAAGATGTAGTCATCCAACGATATAGGTGTACAGTGTTTCAGTGGGTCACAGGCGCACATTGAAAGCTTTGATGTAGGTGTGGAAATGATATCATAACTAGAAACAAAAAATACATGACAGATGTACAAGATAGGTAAGTCTGTAATGCTAGTAAGTTATTTTTATGGAGCAAGTGAATACATCCAGGGAAAGCTGCTAGAGATAGTCTCGCTAATATCATTGAATTCTCTTATGGCTAAGGAAAGAACAAATTTTTAAAATAGTCAGTACGAAATGGATATCCTTGAATGTGCGTGTTTATGTCGTGATGGCCGTGTTTCACATCTAGAAATGTATTTAGAGACATGAATGTTGAAGTGGTTATGCGGAAGCTGGTATAGAAACTTAGAACGGGCTAGTACAGCTTGGTTTTGCAATAGGTTCCACAGTAGTGTGGATGAAAAGTTAGTAGTGAATTTACCATAATTAGTTCTGGGTTTCGGTGATAACTTGCTGTTGGTGGAAGAGAATGTGGTAGATATCAAGTATGTAAACTGGCTATTAGTAATTGTGGCGAACGGAAGCTTTCCAATAATAGATTTGTGCACAATTATTCCAAGTGAATATTTGTTCAGTTTTCTTACTGAGAAATACCGTTAGAGGTGAGCAATGGAGGTTCTTCTGGTGTGTAGCTGCTACGTGTCATGATGTGAATAACTTGATTCTGAGTATGCTGTAGTGGGGATAGTGGACGGGATACGTATTGCCCCATGGTGATATGCAATAATTATATACGTATGAATAAAGGCGTAGTAAATGGAGATTAGTGTTTTTATATTAAAAAAATTGGGAAATTTAATTTATATTCAAAATTCCACAAGCTGCCGTTTTTGTTAAGGATAAAACATGCTTTTTGAATTTCATGTGCTTATCGAATATTACACGAAGAAACATTACATATACGCCTTACTAATGGGTACCCTTACAAAAAGGTATTCAGAGAGTCTATACACTGCCTAAACCCATTTTTGTAAGGGACCGTATATTTATGACCACCTAGAGATCTTTAACATGTAGTGAAATCACTCAGTACACGTACCTCTAGCATTTCACCTCCACCGAAATGCGACATTCGAAGTAGGGACCGAACCCGAGCCTCTAGGGTCAGCAGCCGAGCACCATAACCACGGGGCCACCGCGGTGGCCCGGAGAAGCAATAACAAAAGAAGGTGAACTGCGTTGCTGAGGTTTCTCTCCTTGAGTAGCTGGTATGAAAGTTCACGGAAGTATTCGAAGAAGCTTTGAATCATTGCTGAGGATACGCTTATTAAACCGCTCTTAAGATGGCATATGTGGAGTTTTAAGAAAGAAAAATATTCCTTATATTTTGATTTGTTCAAGTTATCCCAGCACTGTGCTGTTCTTGTAAGCGTCACATTTTTAGTATCAAAGGTTCTGCGTGGTGTGTACGACGGGCATAATGCCAAGTCTATATATATATATATATATATATATATATATATATATATATATATATATATATATATATATATGACATGACAAGCTCATTCAGCGAACTGGAAGCGCGTGAACAGACAAATGAAGACGGAAGACCACATTACTCGACGTCCGTCGTCCTTTGACGGTTCCCGTGCTCCCAGTTCACTGAACGAATATGTACCAACTAGCCCAACTATCGATTCTTTTTGACAAGGCAATAACCAGTGAAGGCTGACCAGCGAAGGGACATGGAATCCCATTTCATTTTAGCCTACCACGGGCGTACTGCGAAGTTGCGATGACATCAAAAGACCACAATAAATGAAGGCTAGCGAGTGAAAGCAAAGGCAATCGAATTCCTTTTCAGAATGGTAACGGCAGCAAAAATCCCAAGGTGCCTACGGCATCCGGCTAAGAGGGCTCTTTTTTGTTCTCTTTTCATTCTCAATCCATTGTACTGATGCCGTCCTCCAACCCCAACAACGTTCTGCAGCGCACGTGGTTTCGCAACTGTCAACCACGGTGGATCATTTGTTACGGTGCTCGAATGCTGACCCGAAGGTCGCGGGTTAGGTAGTTAGCTGGATTTCACTATCTGAAGCTCTACTTGTAACATGTAAACTCTACTAAATAAATTCTGCCTGAAGCTCTGAAGGTTCAAAGAAAACCTTTCAACGTTTAATATTTCTACTGACTTGCTGGCTGGAATGTTTTAATAATAATCTGCATCTGGCAACAAATCTATCGTTTCTACATGCGTGAAAATTGTGCGCTTATTTCTATGGTCTTCCTTGTTCAAAATGGTATTATTCGTTGGTGAATACTAAAGACTCTACTCATAATACCGCTCCTTTTGAACTTGGATACAAATATGGCGACAATATCGAATTGCATCGCTACTCTCGCTATCGCCTTAGGTTCTGGCTCCTTTTCAAGTCCACACAACGGCAACCCTGCCAGCGTCAGCTGCAAGGGATACCAAGAAAATGAGACGTTCGTTGAACAAATCCACGTGCTCAAGTGTCTCTGTTTTGGGCGCCTTTTCAACAAAGGCTTCCTGAGTTGGACCATAATCCATAATCACTCATGGGTTGTTGTATATGTGCGTGACCCCCCCCCCCGGACTTACGGCTTGTGCCACTTCCACGGGATGAGGTCGTGAACTGTACTGAAGTGGATATCAGGCCCAAATACTTGCCGAAACCATAGAAAGTGCGAAATGTTCGCTTCCTCATTATTTACCGAGGTGTGGGAGGTTATATTCCGGCAACGACGATGCTTTAAGAAATCCTGT
>NC_051184.2:103999866-104034840 GCF_013339695.2 Rhipicephalus sanguineus
TCTCGTTCTTTTTTGTGACGTTGCATCATGGGTATCAAAAGAAACGACACTGAAATGGTCACAACACCTTTGTGTGTAAAATATGGTACGACCGAGTCACTCATGATAAGCAGTTTAAGTTACACTTCGAGCTGGTACTCATTGGTATCAAACAAATTGTAATAAAATGAGCAATACAGTAGTCACCATTGCGAGGCTAATCTCTCCGGCCTATTAGCGATCACTAGTGATGCGTTCAGATCGATTATTTCGTACATTCATGCAATATTGCATCATGTGTAACAAACGAGAGGTCATTGAAAGGGCGATACAGTTCTTGTGTGTAAAATATGGTACGACCGAGTCACTAGTGAAAAGAAATCACTTCGTTTTTTAAACAGTCCTAATTACATTTCGAGTGCGTACACATTGGTATCAAACAATTTGTCATTAAACAAACATTGCAGTAGGGACCGCTAATTACCCTTACGTATCAGCGATCACTAGTGATATGTTCTGATTGATGGTCTCCTACATTCCTGACGTCGCATCATCCGTGTGAAATCAAAATTGGTTGAAAGGGTGATGGAATCTTATTCTCAAGGCTTCGCAGGACGGAGTCGTTAGTGATGAAATAAAACCGATTTATATGGACAACTGCGAGTGAACGTTGTAATAGAGTAATCCCCTAGAAAAGCAAGCTTGGTTAATGATGTCTTTGTTTTGGTAGCTCCTCCCCATTCCTAGTATGTATCTTTAACTCCGGCGAGTGCCTTATTGTATTACAACGGCCTTGGCGAACAGGATGGACAGACTAAAGTTAATGGAGCTGAAGGAGTGATTCATCAGTCATTTCGTAGCATGTTTATGACCAGGAAGACCACATGTCTCTTGCCTTATTATCTCTTTACCGTTTAATAACCCGCCTGGCATGTTATCGCAATGCCGAACCGAAAACGCTACCCGTGTAAAACATTCTCATGTTGTTACGAAACAATCATTGTTCCTATAACGTCGAGCTCTTCTAATCAGTCGTGTAAATGGTGATGATGTGATCCGGTGAAAGCAAGGCCGTGAAAAATTCGGTAGATCCCACGTACCGTGGGAGTCGATGTTATGCGAAGCACGCGGCGGGAAGGTGACTGTGGCGTAGCTTTTTTTACTGAGCGACATGTTACAAAATGACGCTAAAGCATTGTATAAATTTTATGCCCACACATATATGTTGAAGAGCCGCATATGTGTTAATAACCAGTGGCTTACGGTTGGGTAAAGCTGCCAATCGCAACGTGGTTATTACCAACACCAGAAGCGGTAAGCTTATATGCAGTGCTAATACGTGTCCCGAGAACGCACGCACGTTTCACGAACCCGTGTGCATGTGTGGAAGAAGTTCTTGACAGTTCTTGAACAAGCGCACCATCACCGTGATCAGTGAGCACCAGCAGCTGTTCATGACTTGTTATAGGATCCGGTCGTGATCGTGGTGACGAGGGGCATATGTGTGGTGAAGTATATGGTGTAGTAGAGCTGTTGGAATTCGTGGATGCCTTGGTCATTTCGTTGACAAATTGTCTGTCGACAGAGCCGGCGACATGTCGGAACCTGAAGTCACCCTTCGCGTTGGTGAGGTATAGGCCGTCGAGGCTGGCAGGCCTGGATAGTGCTACGTAGACCAACATCAGTGGATGGTGTTTGTCGTATTCGTAGACTACCTGGGCGTATGTGGCCTACGTAACCTAGTCTACAAAGCGGCTGTCAATCAATCTGGCATTATCATCGGTCAGCCTGAGGCCATCGCCCAACATCGTAAGAAATGAAGAGGACACTCCGTCGTTCTGGTGGACGAAGTGCACTTTACGGTGCAGTGATGTAGATATCATATGTAACTTTCGTTAATGTATTCCTCCGGGGTCGAGCAATGCTTCAATATAGCTTGCTGAATCAAAGGAATACAAACGTAATGTTTATTAGACTGCTATAAAAGAGGAGCCAGCACTGGAACTACAGACGTTAATCTGTTATGACGCCTGTATCGTATGAGTACACATCGTAGGAGTATCATGTATTGCTCATTGCTTTCTTGTGAAATTAGATAGCCAGCACCACAACCACAATTGACGTTGCACCGTGGTACGTCTGCGTTGGCTGTTTTTCCAAGCCAGTCTATAGACCTGGCATGGCTCAGTGGTAGAATACCTGATTGCCACGCAGAATGCTTGGGTTCGATTCCTGCTGGGATCCCAATTTTCATTCTTTCCATTCGTTGAGTCAACGCTGCCGATGTTGGTTTTCCTGAGCGCTCTAGAATTTAAGTTACCAATGTCTGTTCTCGCCGGTGCTGGGTAGATATAAACTGTCAATCACCTGTGGCGCATACCCGTACACCGCGGCCCGTGGTAAACTGGTATGTGCCACACGTGTGCAGTGGATATGATTTGACGACGTACGCGACATGATTTTAACGTTATTCATGTCATGACCCGGCAACAATTTTCATCAAATCGTCTTACCCTCCCATGCAAATTTTGGTCTACACCAAATTAAGGAGGGGATCATGGGAGCACCAAGATGAAGGCGGCTAGATAGATAGATAGATACGTAGATAGAAACGCTCAAAGTACCAGATGTTCGCTAAGAAATGCTTCGCATTTAAAACCAACTTTATTATTGGGAACATAAACGCCTTCTAAATTGGCAGCCGTCCTTGTGTTGCTGAGCAGTGTTTTACGTATCACGGCAGTCCAGAGCATCTTGCACATAAGTGTAATTGTGCCTATCATAAGCGGCACACTCCACACGCTGGATGAGCTGCATAGAGCGCCCCGCGGCCTCATCCAGCAGGGCACGGCGATGCTCTTTCTTAGTGATGCCTACCGGTGTTGTGGGGAGGTCATCTCTCCGCTCGGTGAGGAAGCCCTTGACACCTGCCTTGAATTTTGAGAACAATTCTTCAATTGGATTGAAAAATGGGCTGTGGGGTGGTAGCCGCTTCACTGTGTGCTCGCTTGCAGCGAGGGCAGCCTGTTCAGCGCAGCGGTGGGCTGGTGCGTGTCAAACAAGAACCCTGCCTGTGTTGCCGTTTCGTGCTGAAAAACTTTTGCCGACACGTCTGTGAGAAAGTCGTTTAACACAGCCCAGTGCACCTTGTCCGCAATACTCCAATGCAGAATGCTATTTGCCGACATGCAGGCTATAATTTATATTTGCACCCTTTGTGCTTGTGGAGAGACGGTACGCTGGAGCACCTCGTTTTGCTCTTCCGAAACTGCGTGAGCACCACACGTTGAAGTTTGTCTCGTTAATGTAATATCGTGTTAACGTAGTTCTCTCGTTTTGAAGCCATTGGGCATAACGGCGCCGCAACTGTTTCACATCGGTGCGATTTCGGTCTACTGGCCTCTGGGTGAGCAGCTTTATTGAATAACCATGGCCATCAAGAAGCCGATCAATTGTGGATATTCTGGCTTCAATATCAGGCATCTTCTCCCCGAGAGACCTTCTTCTTTGCTCCAAGGTGAAGGATGGATTTTGTTCGAACATTTCTTGCAGGATATCGACCACGTCTGGGTCGAACGTTTTCGACGAACCTCCAGGTGTCTTCGCTGTTTTACGGTCAGTTCCCGCAATAGAACGCAATGTCTTTATATTTATTCCCAGTGTTTGGGACAGCACTTTCAGATCACCTCCGTGTCTGTGAACATCTATGATCCGGCAAAGATCCAAAGGGGAAACGCGAGCCTACTTTTTCTTCTCTTCGTCAGGTGTCTTCCGTGGTCTTCCAGGGCGTCTATTCTGGCCGTGTTCCATAGCAGCAGCACGCGCAGCGCAAACTCTCACTTAATTCAAGGATCCCGCACGAGCAGACACGACGATTCCCTGATCAGACACTTCGATGTACGTCTACGCGTCGTCTGCGTCCCAACACCTCTGCTTGTCGTCTACGTCAAAGTGACCCGCCAAAAACAGGCGCGGCAGGTTGTCGTCTGTTTTAGTTCAGATGAAAGCATTTGTTTCGGATCGTAAAAAATAGCATAACTATATTCTCGCAAAATGTATTACGTATCTTCCGCATTTTGTAAAAATTTTCGCCTGTTTTTTCGCGGGTCACTTTCACGTACACAAGCAGACGTGGTGGTACGCAGACGACGAGCAGATGTACATCGAAGTGTCTGGTTACGGAATCGTCGTGTCTGCGCGTGCGGGATCCTTGAATTAAGTGAGAGTTTGCGCTGTGCGTACTGCTGCTATAGAAGACGGCCAGAATCGACTCCCTGGAAGACGACGGAAGACACCCGACGAAGAGAAGCTATGGTAGGCTCGCGTTTCCCCTTTGGATCGTTGCCGGATCATTGATGTTCACAGACACGGAGGTGATATGAAAGCGCTGTCCCAAACACTTGGAATAAATATAAAGACAGTGCGTTTTATTGCGGCAACTGACCGTGAAACAGCGATGACACGTGGAGGTTCGTCGAAAAAGTTTGGCCCAGACGTGGTCGATACCCTGCAAGAAATTGTAGAGCAAAATCCATCCTTCACCCTGGAGCAAATAAGGAGATCTCTCGTGGAGAAGATGCCTGATATTCAAGTCAGCATATCGACAATTGATCGGCTTCTTGATGGCCATGGTTATTCAGTAAAGCTGCTCACCTAGAGGCCAGTAGACCGAAATCGCACCGATGTGAAACAGTCGCGGCGCCGTTATGCCCAATGGCTTCAAAACGAGTGAACTACGTTAACACGATATTTGTTTGACGAGGCAAACTTCAACGCGTGCTGCTCACGCAGTTTTGGAAGAGCAAAACGAGGTGCTCCAGCGTACCGTCTCTCCACAAGCACAAAGGTGCAAATATAAATATTATAGCCTGCATGTCGGCAAATGGCCTTCTGCATTAGAGTATTGCGGACAGGGTGCACTGGGCTGTGCTTAACGACTTTCTCACAGAAGTGTCGCCAAAAGTTTTTCAGCACGAACCGACAACAGAGGCAGTTTTCTTGTTTGACAACGCACCAGCGCACCTCCGCGCTGGACAGGCTGCCCTCGCTGCAAGCGAGCACACAGTGAAGCGGCTACCACCCTACGGCCCATTTTTCAATCCAATTGAAGACCTGTTCTCAAAATTCAAGGCAGGTGTCAAGGGCTTCCTCACCGAGCGGAGATATGACCTCCTCACAACGCCGGTAGGCATCTCTAAGAAAGAGCATCGCCGTGCCCTGCTGGTTGAGGCCGCGGGGCGCTCTATGCAGCTCATCCAGCGTGTGGAGTGTGCCGCTTATGATAGGCACAATTAAACTTATGTGCAAGCCGCTCTGGACTGCCGTGATATGTAAAACACTGCTCAGCAACACAACGAGGGCTGCCAATTTAGAAGACGTTTATGTTCCCAATAATAAAGTTGGTTTTTCACGGCCTTGCTTTCACCGGTTCACATCATCACCATTTCCATGACTGATTAGAAGAGCTCGACGTTATAGGAACAATGATTGTTTCGTAACAACATGAGAATGTTTTACACGGGTAGCGTTTTCGGTTCGGCATTGCCATAACATGCAAGGCGGATTATTAAACGGTTAAAAGATAATAAAGCAAGAGACGTGTGGTCTTCCTGGTCATAAACATGCTACGAAAAGATTAATGAATCACTACTTCAGCTCCATTAACATTTAGTCTGTTTATCCTGTTAGCCCCGTCCGTTGTAATACAGGGCACTCGGTGGACTTAAAGATACATACTAGGAATGGCGACGAGCTGCCAAGACAAAGACATCATTAACCAAGCGTGCTTTTCCAGAGGATTACTCTATTACAACGGTCACTCGCAGTTGTCCATTTATATAGGTTTCATTGCTGCCGTAATGAAGGGACTCAAAAAATCAACATCAAAGGCTTCTGATTATATTCTTGTCTTTAGACTTCAGCGAATATGTGTAAACACTAAACCATTTCAGAAAAATAGGATGCTTACGAAGCTGATAAGGCTGCGCTAGTCGGTATGACTTCATCGTGTAACGCGCGGCCTTGAATGCGAAGGGCCGTAGAAAACGAAACGCAGCACAGCCTTTTAATGCTGGAAATAATGTAAGTTGTCAGTTTACGCATCACCGTATGCTGCCTTTCATTTTGTTCGGTTCGTGTCATTCCTGCCAGCACATTTCAAGATGAAATTCTTACGAAGTGCGTAGTGCTTTTTGAATTTTTACATAAGTACGCGTAACCTACGTATGCTATGTTTTTGCATTGCATATTTAGTAGCCATCAGTATTCACAGTTAACGAAATTTTCAGTGACGCTCAATTATTGATACCTTGACTGATACCATCCACTACATGTGAAAATTATAGGCACGTGTATGTTACCAGACAAAAGGACTCGTCTTCACTAGCGACTCCGTCCTGCCAAGCCTTGAGAATAGGATTCCATCACCCTTGCAATCAATTTTGATTTCACACGCATGATGCAACGTTACAGGAATGTAGGAGACCATCAGTCAGAACATATCACCAGTGATCGCTGATACGTAAGCGTGATTAGCGGTCACTACTGCAATGTTCGTTTAATGACAATTTGTTTGATACCAATGAGTACGCACTCGAAATGTAACTAGGACTGCTTTAAAAACGAAGTGATTTCTTATCACTAGTGACTCGGTCGTACCATATTTTACAAATAAAAACTCTAGTGCCCTTACAATGAGCTTTCGTATGATACCCACGATGCAATGTTACAGGAATGTACAAGGTCGTCCATCTCAAACACATCAATAGTGATCACTAATTGGTCGGAGTGATTGGCCTTGCAGTGGTGACTGCTGCAATGCCTATTTTATGACACTTTGTTTGATACAAATAAGTACACACTCGAATTGTAACTAGGACCGCTTTAAAAACGAAGTGATTTCTTATCACTAGTGACTCGGTGGTAGCATATTTTACACGCAAGAACTGTATCGCCCTTTCAATCACCTTTCGTTTGATACCCATGATGCAATGTTACAGGACTGTACGAGGTCGTCGATCTCAACACATCACTAGTGATCACTAATAGGTCGGAGTGATTGGCCTTGCAGCGGTGACTGCTGCAATGCTTATTTTATGACAATTTGTTTGATACCAATGAGTACGCACTCGAAATGTAACTGGGACTGCTTTAAAAACAAAGTGATGTCGTATCACTAGTGACTCGGTCGTACCATATTTCACACACAAGAACTGTATCGCCCTTTCAATAACCTTTCGTTTGATACCCATGATGCAATGTTAGAGGACTGTACGAGGTCATCGATCTCAACACATCAATAGTGATCACTAATAGGTCGGAGTGATTGACCTTGCAGTGGTGACTGCTGCAATGCTTATTTTATGACACTTTGTTTGATACCAATAAGAACACACTCGAATTGTAACTGGGGCGGTTTTAAAAAGGAAGTGATTTCTTATCACTAGTGACTCGGTCGTACCATATTTTACACAAAAGAACAGTATCGCCCTTTCAATGACCTCTCGTTTGTTACCCATGATGCAATATTGCATAAATGTACGAAATAATCGATCTGAACACATCACTAGTGATCGCTAATAGGCCGGAGTGATTAGCCTCGCAATGGTGACTACTGTAATGCTCATTTTATTACAATTTGTTTGATACCAATGAGTACCAGCTCGAATTGTAACTTGGACTGCTTATCATGAGTGACTCGGTCGTACCATATTTTACACACAAAGGTTTTGTGACCCTTTCAGTGTCGTTTCGTTTGATACCCATGATGCAACGTCACAAAAAGAAAAGAGGCGATAGAGCTGGACATATCACTAGTGATCACGAAAACTCAAGGTGATTGGTGCCTGCTAGAGTTCCGACATAAGCGCTCAGTTAATCCCCCGTGATAGCAGTGATCACGAGGGGGATTCTTGCAGCAGCGGTCACACCGGACAAAGTGATCACTAATGACTCACTCGTGCTGTACTCTACACATGTTGAATAAATCACCCTTTAAATCACTCCAGAGTTATTCACTCCAAGCAATTCCGAAAACTGTGGGTCGTCTTGAAGTCGCAAAGTACGACCTGCTTGTATTAAATTCGCTGGCGATTGGATTAAATCAGCTGGCGGTTGGATTAATTTCAGTGGCACTTGAATTAAAATGACTGGCACTAGGATTAAATTGAGTGGCGGCTGGATTAAATTGACTGGCGCCCAGATTAATTTGGGTGGCGCTTGGATTAAATTGAGCGGGAAAAGCTGTAGTCGGCGACTTCAACGTACACATTATGGATCTTAAGGCCGACCTTTGTCGTCGACTCTTTATGTCACTTCATGTCACCAATTTACATTACATGGGGCAACGCTCGGGTAACATATGTGAGACACAAAAAAACGCTGAACAGTACACTAATACCAATCAGAATCGTGAAAGAACAACGTAAAACTCCTACAAGCACAAACTCTTCATACTAGTCAGCGACTACGACGTAGACATTATGGACCTTGGGACCTAGCTTCGCCCACTAGTCATTATTTACTTCGTGGATATGCGTTGCATACCGCACATTCTCTTTCTGCCACAAAATAAAAAGGTCAGAACACCATAAAAAAATCGCCACCATATTCACGAAGTAAATGATGTTAGAGGAGCTTGCTCGGAGGTAATCGGGTAAACCGCAGATGCTCCGTACAATTTCTCTACTCTCATATAAAGACGTGACACGTTGGTATTAGTAGCGATTGTGGTCTGCTTGTTGTCGAACCACAAGTGGTCGCTGACCTTGCAGCTGTGGCCGAATGTGTGGTGAGGAAATCGCGCTTGAAGCGCGCGTCAGCGCCACCAACTTCAGGCAGCGACCACTTTCGGCGCTTGGCCGCTGCATCCTGCGCGCGTACCTCTTCGAGGTTTTCTTGCGGCCGCTTTCGCGCTGCTTCGGCTTCACGGGCTTGTATCTCTAGGTCCGCACGACGCTGACGTCTCTCTTCGGTCTCCCGAGCTCTCAGATCAGGCTCTTGGCGGCGAGCCCGCTCTGCTGCTACCTTGTGAACCCTTGGCTCCGCCGACTTGTCTTCTCCGTTCGTGTTATTAGTATCGAATCGCACTGACTGAAGTCTGTCGAAAGATATAGGAAGCGCAGAGTTGCGGCCCACTCGCGGTCTACTATCATAGTAGAGCACGCGCCGGAGTGGAGCGAGCGGCGCATGCTACAGTTGCCTATGCTATATGTGGCGTTGCCTGCGTTAATATCATTATCAAGGCGGTCGAAGAACAGGAGTAAGAAGACTTCTCTTTCGCGCGAGCGTTTGCTGAGATGGTTACACTTTAGCTGTGTTACGCCAAGCTAGCGGGAGCAATGAGAACTATCGGCTACAAGCCCCAATCCCCGAGTATAAGGAACAAGCCCCGAGCATAAGGAGCAAGCTCCTTAAATACCGACATTAAGCGCCTATCAGTCAAGCATATGACAGCACAATGCACGCTGGAGTGAAGATACACCAGAGGACGCTGCGGTGCAAATGCGTATGTAAGCGCGTTCCAGACCACACATTCTCTTTCTGCCATGGATGAAAACGAACGTAAGGCGCGGCATGCGGCGGCTCAACGGGCCATACAAACTCGACGTGTGTTTTCCAGGCCTTCTATTTTACAGCGCAGCACTAAGGCGCCCATTCCTACTTTGAGCGGCGTCGCCGTCGTCGGAGTAACCAATGGAGTGAACGAGGACGAAAGAGAGCGAACGCGGAGTGCAGCGAGCCGCTGTGTTAGCGTCTGCAATGCCTCGTGCCTGCTGGCGCTTCTTATGACAGCGCAACGCATGTATCTCGCGCATGGGCATGAGAAAGCGCTTTAACCTGCGAGGCTTGGGAGATGACAAAGACGTGCGTTGATCGAGGGGCACTTTGGGTGTAGAAGGCCCTGACGGACTCTTACATCTTGCATCTAGTTTTCCAGGTACAAGTCCTCCCATAATATACAAGTTTTAGAGCACAGCTCTCAGAAGTCCGTTACTGCGTTGAGGGGCGCCAACCGGTGCCACGAACGGGGACGAAAGAGAGCTAACGCGGCGCGTAGTGTAGGATGGAAGACGGCGATAGCGAGGAGAACGCGAGGAGCAGGGAGCGACAGTGGCAAGACCACAGGTTCCGCAGCGACCACCCTCGGCGCCACAGTGATGCGCGGTCGGCGATGGCGGTCACCAAGGTACTCTGCGAGGACGTCCATCGATATCTTATATGGAAATGAAGAGCGGCATGAACGGAGGCATCGCAAAATCAAAACACCTAAACTGCTGCGCATTAGGCAATATCGCATAACAAATCGAATTAGGCAGTACCACTATCGTCGGTGAGTTTTTCACTTCCTTCTTATCCCAATGCACAACGCTCCCGCCAAAGTTTTCCTCTTCCATGCCGGGAATGGGAACTTCACCCACGTACTTAGCAGCGCAACGCCTCTGTTGCTACAGGCAACAACCACGGTTATGCATGGAACAAATAAATGCAACAATAAATGCATCAATAAAATGTGGGAAAGTGAAGTGACAAGTCACCTCGATGAAAGACAATATTTTCATGTCAGAAACGGCTGATCGCCGACAAGCCAACAATTTAGACAGCATCAATTATTAGAAGATATCCCATACAATTACACATGTATGTGGCGCACCTTCGAGCTTAGTTTCGTACAATATTTACTAGAGGGAACTGTGGCGCTGCGATCGTTGAGCCACCGTGGAAATGATGATATTTGCCTAGTCTTCGTGCTTGCGGCTTGGAACGCGCTTGTTGCTGTGTTTATTAAGGCAAAATACTTATATGCCTTCTTAAACACAAAATTGGACCGTCGGCGTCTCGGACGAGCGGTGGAAAAAAGCATCATCGTGCGATGGCGTCACCAGATAACGTCATCATGACGTCACAAATTCTGGCATGACGTCATGTGGAGTAACGCCACACAATGGCGCTGTAGCACCCTCTTTTGGGCGGCGAACGAAACCGGAGAGCGCGCGATCTCAAGAAAAGAAAATAAAGAGGGCGCTTCGCAGTGGCACGTGAAGCGACGGCTCGTGTTCCCTGCTGGCGTTGATTCTGGGTCAGCCATCTCGTTCCTTCGACCCTGTGGCATAAGTCTATGCCGTCATCACATGACATCGTAGCTTGGTCAAAGGTGAGCTGATCACGGAGGCAGTGCAAAACCAGGTAAGCTGTCTCAGATCCAAGAGGCAGAGCGAAACCACGCGCGGCGCACGAAGCTTTGGGAGGTTGGCGGGGCAGGATAAATACATCTACACCTGGCGAGAACTTCTCTGTGGCAGCAGCCAAAGCTACGTGGGCGAAGCTTCTGCACATGTGTTACTACGTCAAGTACTCCGTTCGCGCACGATTGCGGTTTTGGTTTCGTAAGCGCATTCAACATGCGCGTTTTCACACGAATATTCACGGCTTATGATGTTAATTGAAAAAAAAAAACATATACATATTTTCTAGACAGATTTAACCCAAATCTACCACAAGCCTTGATATACTTATGGTTGCAGCACAAATACCTGGAATCATTGCTGAGCTCTTCTGCAAATCAAATTATATAGCGCTATGTGCCAGCGGTTCAAGTCTGCGTGCAAAGCGATCACCATATAGAATTCATGACGTTTCATTTTTTTTGGAAAGCGATGTATAGAATATTCTGTATTGCGCAGAAACGCATGAATGAGCTTTATTGAAGCGATTGGTCTTACTTTTCAAAGAAGCAACACGGCACGGCCTAGCAGTAACTGCGCAATTGCAAAATATTACGCGAAGGTAACAAGCCATTTCCTGAATTTCGGTGCATACAAGATCGGCATCGTCGCTTTCCTACATTTGGAGAGCAATTACTTTCTGGAGACGCTCACATCATTTTTTCAGGGGACGCCAAGGCATCAAGAGGCAGCAGAAATCATGGCCACGATCGGGCAGGAGCGGGCGTCTCACGTCGGTAATTACAAGCGGATGAAACGCGCTGTTTACTCCCGTGGCCATGAATGCTGTTTTTGCACCGTGCACGCTGTCACTAGCGTAATAGACGTGAACGCACTTGTTGCCGAGGCGAAGCTTTGCATGGGTAATTTCATCATCGTGAATCTCTCTCATCGCAAAGCGCCAATACACCTCCCGCCGTAGACGCCGACGGGCACGGTATTACAATACGCAATCTGCAGTGTTAATCAACAATAACAAGCAATCGAAATACCGACAATGTGCGCACCACAATGTATGAAATGGGTCACTCATTATACGCAATGTTTCCAATCGCAGTTTTACTTTCAAGCGGCTGCACTTGCTGAAGACTGGCAGGTCGCCGGCGTCATCTTCAAGGTGGCTATCGCGATGAGAGACCCACTTGAGCTGGTGGTATCACTTGCGCACAACTTCTTTCTTCGTGATTGTATGCGCGCAAATCGAAAAAATAATTCACAACGCACCGCTGTCTTCGTTTCTTTCTGATCGATGAATACAGATCGCCTAACAAACACGAGATTATGCTAACAAACTTCCATGTGCACCTGCTGCAACCGAGCGACGCCAGGTTGCTTACTGGGGCAGGAAAACGTGAAGTCGACATCAGGAAACCTAAAAAGTCGAAAGAGCAAAACTCGTAAATCCTTTACGGGATAGTTATTCTTACTTTTCATGCAAACAATCTTGAACATATTGTCTGTTTCTTTTCTTTTTATGTTTTCTTTGATGCTACGTAGTCTACAAAAGTTAGCGTTCGCGGACTACATGCAGAAGTGTACAAAAAAGTGCGTGATTAGGCTGCCTAGCCTTGGCTGTGCTGCCACAGAAAGTTGTCGCCAGGTATAGGAAGCCTACGCGACCAGCCGTTCATGCAGGCTACCTAATTCACCGAGGGAGAAGAAAAAGAAAATGACTTTCGGCTTCGTGTCATCTTAGGTGAATGCACAAGGGAGCGTGTCATTTGTTGTGTTTTGTATTGCGTTTTGGGTAAAAAATGGCTGATTGTGAACAAAGCGAGCGCATTCGAATTGGTCAGCCTAAAAGAATCAGGGGGGTCAATTAATATGGCTGGAAGTTTGGACAAAGCGTCTGCAGGTGGCTGCTACACGGGGTCCGTTCGATGCGCATGAACAGTTCACGCGGTGCTGAATATTCGTAACGAAACGTGCAGGAGAGGTGCAGAGCTGCATGACAATTTTTGTGCACCCTCTCAGCTGCAGTGCAACTTGGTTAATGCAGAAGTGCGCGTGTGAGGTCGCAGTGCAGCATACGACACTTGCAGGAGACGACGACGCTTATTCCTTTTTAATTTACTGGCGTGCTACAGATAATGAAGGAATTGTTTTAGCAATTGCTTTATTTCAGAACAGAATAACCGTGGTCACAAGTTAGAGATGAAGTTATTTATGGGTATTTCAGTTATTTTACTTGGATACAACATAAGGAAACAAAAAAGCAAGACGGCATAGGTTGCTTGGTAACAATTTTATGGGTGGCCGAGAAATATTTACGCAATTAACGAATCGCTTCTGCAAGTTCATCATGAGGCTAAGTTTTTCTTGAGCCCTAGCACTGCACATCCTAATGACGCACTTTATCATACAATACAGTATATGCTTTTATTGGTATTCATTCCTACGACTACAAAAGGCTGAACTGTATGGTTTGAACTAAAAATAACTGCATAGGGCAACACCTGACAACATACGAAAAATTAAATGAGCACAGGCTCGTTACTAGAAATATATATTCACTTCATTACGCACTGAAAAATAAGTAGTAAAGCCAGAGGGATCTCCAATCTAGGCTTATTGTACGCAAACAAGTATTCACATTTCCTAGTTCGCCTCCAGAAATGGCTGCTTAATCTAGACATCAGCAAAAAGGCTGCAATGAAAGTGTAGAAATATTATTGGAAATTTCCGAGTGCTCATATCTTTTTACACTAATAAATGCAATGGGCCTCTCTGCACGTCATTATTATTACAATATGCTTCATTCTGCCATGAACATTTTCACTTTTAAAAGTAAAAAAACAATTGCGCAGCTTGCACTTGTGGCTACAGGCTGGAACGAACAGTGGAGGTGGGCAGCCGTCCCTGTTTCTCTTTATTTTTTCTCTTTTTGAGAGCGGAGCTGTTAAGCTTTTCGTTATCGCGTGCAGAGCCGACAGAAAAGCGTCATCATGAACCGGCACTCTCTCTCTCTCTTCGTCATCTTCAGCTTCGCTCCCAGCACACGTGCACCCGTTTGTTGGCGTGGCATGACAATACCCTGACCGGCGAGAGAAGGAGTACAGAGAGAGAGAGAGAGAAAGCGACTGAAAGAAAGAAAAAGAGAACATAGAGAGAAGGAAAGGGAAGAAAGACAGAAACAGATAGAAAAGCAGAGAAAGAAATAATCAGAAAGAGAAAGAGATCGAAAGAGGCGCACAAGAAGGCGATAGAAAAAAGAGAGCAAGACAGAAAGAGGAGGCAAGGGAGAGATAATCAAAGGAAGAGAAAGAGAAATAGATGGACAGAAAGAGGAAAAGAAAGATAGAGAGAAGACAGAGAAAGAACGAGTGAAAGACAGATAAACAGACAGAGAGAGCGAGAAATAAACACAGGGAAACAATATAATACATATATATATATATATATGTATATATATATAAACAACAGAGGAAAAAAGAAAAGAAGAAAGAAAGAGAAAATATAGAGAAAAAAGGGGACCATGAGGCGATGCGAAGCCGGAGCACTTGCACGATCGCGTTCCGTTTGGCGTTCGTTGGGCATGCTACCGACCTCGCGTCGTGGAACGCGAAGAGGGACGCTACGCGCGTCGTATCTTCCATCTAGCCTGGCCGTTAATTCTCACAGGGCGAGCGGGGAACGCGGTCGACAGGCGGGCGAGAGGGGGGGCAGCGTAGGAGAGGAGGGAGAAGGGGAGGGGACGCGCATGCACTCGAGCTCATCGCGGCGTTGCGCAGGAGAGAATTTCGGCATGTCTAGCCCGCATTTCAGAGGAAGAGTGGAAAGGGGAGAGGGGGAGGGGCGAGGGAAAGTGGTGAGGGAGGGAGGGGAGAGGGAAAGTGGTGAGGGAGGGAGGGGAGAGGGGTACGGGTGAGTGAAGGTGGAGAGGGGAAGGGGAGATGGTGAGTGGAGAGGAGGTTCGTGGAGAGGGTATGCGCATGCGCAGTAAGGGTGGTCACGCCGCACACCACCACCACCACCGGATTGACCTCCGCCTTAAGATACTTCGCATCTAAAAAGACTTACGGTAGCTCCGCGCTAGCGGTGCCACGCCTTTAGGAAGTGCGGATCTGGATGGCCTGCCTTTTAGATGTGAAGTATCTTAAGGCGGAGCTCAATCCGGTGGTGGTGGTGGTGGTGGTGGTGTGCGGCGTGACCACCCTTACTGCGCATGCGCATACCCTCTCCACGAACCTCCTCTCCACTCACCATCTCCCCTTCCCCTCTCCACCTTCACTCACCCGTACCCCTCTCCCCTCCCTCCCTCACCACTTTCCCTCTCCCCTCCCTCCCTCACCACTTTCCCTCGCCCCTCCCCCTCTCCCCTTTCCACTCTTCCTCTGAAATGCGGGCTAGACATGCCGAAATTCTCTCCTGCGCAACGCCGCGATGAGCTCGAGTGCATGCGCGTCCCCTCCCCTTCTCCCTCCTCTCCTACGCTGCCCCCCCTCTCGCCCGCCTGTCGACCGCGTTCCCCGCTCGCCCTGTGAGAATTAACGGCCAGGCTAGATGGAAGATACGACGCGCGGAGCGTCCCTCTTCGCGTTCCACGACGCGAGGTCGATAGCTTGCCCAACGAACGCCAACGGAACGCGATCGTGCAAGTGCTCCGGCTTCGCATCGCTTCATGGTCCCCTTTAGCGGGAGATGGTGTAATTTTTTCCTCTTTCTATCTTGCAATTTTTATAGCTTTTTTTGTGTTTCTATTTCTCTCTCGCACTTCCAATCTTTTTCTTTGTTTCTTCGCTTTCTTTCTCTCCTTATATGTTTTCGCTTCCTCTTTTTATCTCTCTCGCTCTCTCGCTTTGTTTCTTTAAATCTCTTTCCTTGTTTTTCTTTGTTTTCTATCTTTATTTCTTTCTGTCCGTCTTGCTTTCTGCTTTCTTCTATCGCTTTTTTGTGCCTGTTTCTCTCTTCCCTGTATGTCTATTTTTTTCTCTGCATTTGTGTTTTTTTTCTCTTTCTTCTCTTCCTCTCTCTTCCTGTACTCCTTCTTTTGCCCATCCCAGGTGCTGCATCCCACGGACCGATCGGCGCAGTGGGAAAGCACGCTGCGGGCGCACATGTTCGGGGAGCGAAGCAGAAGATGAAGACGACGAAGACAGCGCGCGCCGGTCGTACTGCGTTGCACGCCTTAGCCGCAGGTATGCCAGGTGCTCGGTGACATGAGGTGTCGTATAAGGTAGCAGCCGTTAATGACGATGATATATATCGAGGCGAATCGGGCGTTTCCCAAGTTTAAACAGCTCAGCTGTCAAAAGCCACATAGAGCTGTACGAACGAAGCTTAGGCCAATCCATGTACTGCCCATCATTTCATTCCCATGTTGGCGCTATTCGTTGCAGCTCCAATAGGCACAAGCGCCAGATTTCCCTCTCGTATATTATTAAGAAATTCTATTCCTTCGAGGGCCACATTTCTGTACGCCGGTGTCGTATTTTTTCCGTACGACGCCACCACTGTCAATCATGACATCATTCGCTTAAAATTCGGCTGGTATTACACTTGTAGTACACAAAAAGGTGAAAGCCAGGCATTGTTATCCCAATAAAAGCGAAGCTGTTCTTAGTTTCATGTCCGAGGTAGTGGTAGGTGTGATCAGGTGGCCTCGCAATGCGGCGAAAATGAGACTCGGTAGGAAAGGGAGGGCTGCGTGTGAATGTGAGAGGCGAGGGTAGAGGATGCCGATGGGTCGACCTTCGAGAAACGGGCCAAGACGGGAGGACGGTGATGCGCAGTGGTGTGTAAAGCAGCCTCTCAGTGGCAGTGTTCAGGAGTTTGCGCTTTCAAGATGAACATTTCTCATGTCCCCAATGAAGAAGCCGCCCAACGTAAGCCGTGAGAACGGCCATGTCGTCGCCGAGCCAACCTGGATATTCGCGCAAGAGAGGCCGAAGCTAATCGCCAACAAACAGGACTTCAAGTTCATATATAGCCTGATAACGGGCGGGCATAAGCTTCGCTGTTTCGACAGTATTCGCGAAGTGGAGCTGGCCGGATTGTTTTACATTGATGCCTTCACAGCGTCGATATTCCTTAGTGACGCCTTTGTACTATACTGTTAAGAAAAAGTTTATTTACACTATGTACAGAGCATACATCCTGCGTGACATATCAGTGTTCAGGGATACATTCACATTTTCACAATTGTACATCACAAAAACTAACGCTTTCACATAGGGCGAACAGCAGACGTCTGATAAACATAACAACAAACGAACATAGCTCACAATTGACACAGTAGGGAATAGGGTAAAAGGGTGGATGAACACACTCTTCCATCGTGTACATTCCGGCCGACCGGTGCAAATGGAGCCAAAGTACCGAATGAAAAGCGGGTACGTCCTATAGAAGAAGGCAACCATATGTGCTCGGCTTTCCCGACGCAAAACCTCCGCCGGCATTGTTGAACGCTGCTTCTGCAGGGAACGATAACCGACTGGTTTTGAGCCAAGTACTTAAGGCTTATAATTTTTATCTCACATTTCTGTACACTTGCCGGCGCTGGGATTTTCGCGGATTATGCCGCCGCCGCCCTCACCGAAATCTGTAACCCATAGCAGCTGGGTTAAGAAATGGAAATCTTTGGCTGTGGTGCAAGTGAAGAATAACATTGGATACACATGATATGGGAGTTTAATGCTACTTTAAAAAAGGGTAAATTACCTGCCAGGAAGATTAATGAAATTTAATGCACTGAGTACCCGAACGATTGTGGGCATATCTCAATCACAAGCAAATTTCAAGCAAATCTCAATCACTCGCTCCTTTGTAGTGGCCTCTGAGATCCGCTACGGCAGTGCGCGAAAGACTGCGTGAACGCCGACCTGCGAATGCCATCACAAAATAGCTCAGTAAAAAATTTGTGTAGCCTGGAGATTTTTTTTTAATTTACCGTTTCGTTTTTTGTGACCTTCAGGACCCCTGGTCGCTGCAAAATCACGAATAAAATTAACTTAATGATAACTCTCATTATGAGATTAACAGATATATTTCTAGCGATTTCTCTCGCTCAATTGTTTCTGTTTTATTAAAACATACGCACTGCCATTCTTTCGGTGGTACCTGGAAGAGGAATACGGTGGCTCTTGCCGCGATTGCGGGAGAGTCCCTGTTGCTGAGAGATATCGCAGTAGTTAGGGAGACCTCCATCATCGACGACGATAAACCTCACGACATTCTGCGGAGATTGCTTGGGTCCCTTACTCCCAAGCATTCAAATCTCATAAGCGTCGTATCGGGTCGCTCAGTATTACTTGGATTTGTTGCGTGGTCTTTGGGATTTGGACTTTGACATTGGTTCAATTCCCACGAGAGAAAGCTTCGCGTTCCACCAACTTTCTTTAATAAAGGGGGTTTGATTTTATTCCCGTAGGATAGAAAATTGGGCGCGTTGGATTACGTCTATGGTTACCAGCAAAGGACAAGGATAAAGAAGACCCAACAACACGAGCTCTATCTTTCAATGTGTGTTTCTTGGAAAGTGCATGAAAGGTACCGGCTGTTAGAAAACCTTATTACATTGCATCTCATAAGTAGTTGCCATGTGGCCGAGGGGGTAAAGCCCCGTGGATGGTGTGCCAGCGCCTATGTATCCGTAGACAGTGCCAGTGGAGGTTCAAGCATTCCTTTGTGCAGGAGAGCTGTTATACGCTAATTTGCAGCTGATCGCCGCGTACGTAGACCAAAAACCCTTACCACCACCCATGAAGCAGTCGCGTATTTTGGAGCATTAAAGTGGAACCCATTGTGTCATACATGGAGTGCCGAAAGAAACTATCGCAATGAATAAAAGGCCCGTAGAAAAAACAAATAAATGAACAAAACCAATTTAGTTTTCTTGGCAAGGCTGAATTTAACCCGGGCCCGCTCGCTCCGTAAACGTGTCTCCTGACACGGCCGCACAGGCATGTTTGCATAAAGGGAATACATTTAAAGGGACACAAAAGAGCGAAACGATTTTTCTCGCGTAAGTAAATGACGCTTTCACAATACCGAAATATTGATCTTGACGCGAGAAGATGCTTGGTGAGTGAGAAAAGGTGCAAAAAGAAAATGCAGTTGGCGACGCCACCTTCAAATTCCCGCACCAATCGCCGTGGCGTCATAGATTTTGACGGAGTTTTCTGGGGCCCACGCAGTTCCTAATCGCACACAAAAAAAAAAACAAATACGTTGTCCTCTTAGGGGCCAGAAACTCAGCACTAAGTTTGAAGAAATTTCGTTGCGCCAAAAGTAGGAAAAATACACCTTAAAACCCGTGATGCCACGTGCGGCAATTTTGGCGCGAAATTTCAACATGAAACGTTGACCACGATTTTCTCCCATAATAATAAACCGATATAGGTGGAATTAAAGTCACTGGAGTTTAAAAGTACACTTTAGCAATGTAAACGAATTCACTGTTTCATTTTAGTGTGCCCCTAAACGATACGTTGCGTTGTATCCGCCGTGGAAAACAAATGTGAAAAGAGAACACTTTCCACGAAGGTTTCTTTCATTTCGTGGTGGTGGAATAAAAGCCCTTTGCAGAACAAAGTAAAAGTCGACGTGGATAATTGTACATATTAGAAAAATTGCTCCTTTGCGAAACTTTACTCGCGTTTCGCAGTGTCTATAATGCTGCCCATAATGCTGACGAACATTAGAAAAAGAAATCGCACTATCTCCCCGTAAAGGGAGCCCTGAATAGTCATGAGTGGACGTAAACCTCTGTAAATCTAATGTTTCCTTCATCAATGTTCACGGTCCTTCCATTCGAGGTTCCCCCGATGTCGTTACTCGTCATATATGACTAAGCTCAGGGGAGCGTTTCCCCTTGTGTAAAACGGCCTTGTAGTCCGTAAAGTATAAAGTTAGTGGCTCTTGCTGGAAAGGTTGTAGCTTGAAGTTTGAGAATGCGATGTCAATGCGACGTGCCCATGCCGCTGCAGCTTCTCGAGCTCTCAACTCCGGGTCAGCTTGATGACGCGCTGGTTTCTCATCGGCTTCGCGAGCCCGCCGCTCCGGATCGGCTTGACGACGCTGCTGCGCTGCGGCCGCTTTGCGAGATCGCGCCGCCGCGATGCGATCTTCGTTCGTTGAAGCGCACTTAATCACAGCTGCTGTAGAAGAGAGCGCACCGGGGGAGAGGAGAGCGAGCAGTTTTATGTCTTGAACTACAGCGCCGCTAGCGGTCTCCACTCAAACTAGAGCACGCGCCGCAGTCGAGGGAGCACTCTACCGCACGTCCATATCTCAGGCAAACATTCCTTTCTGCACACTATTCGCGAGTTCTATTCTCGTGCAACATTTCGGTCTCTTCTTTCTTCCATACATCTAGTCGCACCGTTCTCTAAGGCAAACACTCCTTTCTACACACCATGCCCGAGCACTCCTCTCGTGCCAACAGTTCGTTCCCTTCTTTCTTCCATTCATCTAGTGGCACGCGGGGCATTGCCTACGCTGACAGGACGCCGGGGTGACAGGCCTCGTTCATAAGCTGCTTCGCATCTAAAACGCTGGTGCCACGCGAGCAGGCTTAAAAAGGAAAACTTGCAGGGTAATAATAATAATAATAATAATAATAATAATAATAATAATAATAATAATAATAATAATAATAATAATAATATCTCAGGTTTAACGTCCCAAAACCACCATATGATTATAAGAGATGCCGTAGTGAAGGGCTCCGGAAATTCCGACCACCTGGGGTTCATTAACGTGCACCTAAATCTCAAATATTTTCACCTCCATCGAAAATGCAGCCGCGTGGCCGGGATTAGATCCCGCGACCAACTCAAAGGGTCGCTCATGCATTTGCCTAAGACGATTCGAAGGCGAAAGCCATTTTCTTCTTCCTTTTTTTGTCACTCACTGTACTGATCCTCTCCTTCTCCCCACCCAAAAGCTTTCTGCACCCAACGTGGTTTTGCACTGCCTCAAAGATCGGCCACCTTTGACCAAGAGACAACGTCATGGCAGGTGACGTGTCCAATTTAGAAAGAATTCAAAACATGGCTGTTCGGTTTGTCTGCTCTGATTATACCAGAAATTTCAGTATTATACCAGGAATTTCAGTGTTTCAAAAGCAAGAGAGAGGCTTGGTTGGGAACTTCTGCACAAACGAAGGGAATATCTGAGGTTGAAACTTTTTCACAACGTATTTCATAACCAAGCAGGACTGGTCCCCCCGCGATACTTTCACAAACCGGATTACGTTTTGAAGCGACTAGATCATGTCAATAAGATAAAATAAATAAGCTGCCAGACTGACGCATTTAAAATGTCATTTTTCCCAGGACGATAAGCCAGTGGAATCAGTTGTCTCCTGAAGTAGCAGAAATTACTTCACATGAAGCATTTTCAAGTTCACTGCTGGGTCTCAAGTAGTGTACTCGCGTGGTTGTATAAAGCCAAAACTGTACTTTGAACCCGAGTTACATTGTGCATATCACATGTATCACTACGTAAGTTGACAGTGAATTGTGTTTATTGTAATGTTGAAGTGTTGGAATCTGTATTCTGTATCGAAATATATTCTTCCCCGCACTGTAATGCCCTTGGGCGCTGTGGGTACTATGATAAATAAATAAATAAATAAATAAATAAATAAATAAATAAATAAATGTAGTCAAGTGGTCATGTGACGTCACAAACTTGACTGCGCCATAATGAGTCGTATTGTGACGTCATCATGTGAGGGTTTTTTGCATCTGTCATGCTAAAGGCGACACCGCCAACGGTGAGTTTTCGCTGTTCATGAGGAATATATGCTTTTCGGCTTCAAAAATTCTGGAAAGGAAGCTCTCGCAAAGCATTATCGGTGATAGTGAAGCTGGCTCTTTTCCGCCTTTTATCTTGGAAACATGCTTTTTCAAGGTGGCGATAGCTTAGGGATCAAGTTGCTTTGCTCTGCTAAGGTAAAGCGTAGAATAATTCTGATATAAGATATCGCTGATACCAAGGAGAGGAACATATCGACATGAGTGTTGAAGACGATCTCCAGTGAAATTTGTGTAGACGTCGAGGTGTATTGTAGGAGCCTGTAACACAGAGACACGCACTGAGCAGGTATCTGTCCAAACGATTTGCCAATTTCGCGTACGGCTTTCATGGCATCCGAGTTTGCTTTCGTTACTACCTGGCCTTTCTGAAGTAACCGCAGTGTTCCCTCGGCAATCATTGTCAAATTCAGCTCTGCGTTGGCACGTAGCAATAAAAAAAACAGTCGGATGCGCGTCTACATAGCAAGACGAAACGGCGCCATGCGTGTCAATGTAGAGTGCAAGAATGTGCAGCAGCAGTTCGATCTTTAAGGTAGAGCCGGCTTTTGCAAACGCATCTAATACATAAAACTTCATTGTGCGCTCACTAGGCTGCATAAGAAAAAGATGGTTGGTTCATCCCTCCGTCATAGGAATCGGTATAACACGAAAGTGAAACGTGTCGTCACAGAAGTAGTTTATTGTTTATAGTGCATTGGTATACGAGAGCTTGTACAATGTCTACTGTTGTTGGGCAGATATAGCACCGCTTGATGTGGACGCATCGCACTCACGTTGACGCCTAGTGGCACGCCTCCGTACCGACGACAAACGCCCACGATCATGATTTAACCATTGCGGTAGCTGAAGTTCTTAACATATACGTGGACTCCGCATATGGTGAATCCCGCGCAAAGATGGCATCAACAAGCACATAATAAACACTGATACTCGATATGCACTCCTTCAAAGCGTCGTGAAATGCGAAGAGAAACGCTACGCGCGTCGTGTCTTCCCTCTAGCCTGGCCGTTACTTCTCACAGGGCGAGCGAGGAACGCGGTGCGACAGCCAGGCTATTTGTCGATATGGATGGATGCTATGAGCGAGGCTTGCGCTAAAATTGCCACCTCACTGTGTGTTAAAGCGTTGACGAAATTAAACTTGTATTGGAAACGCGCCGAATGGGACGGTCGTTGCAACGGCGCGTTCTTTCTGTTTTTTTTGCGAGCCTGGTGGCACAGATGTCACCGCCCCGTTATAAAGGGGACGCTCATAGCATCCATCCATCCAAGGTCACCGTGAGAGGCAAGTGTGAAAGATAAAAGGCGCGTTCATGTTGCCTGCGTAATGTGTTTGACGGTAGCTCAGTGGGCTAAACGCCCGCCAGCCATCGCCGCGGACCGAGAGGTCATGGGTTCGATTCCCGTCAACGGAACTTTTTCTTATAGATTTTTTCTTTGCCTTTCGTACGTCAGCAAATGAATGGCATTCATTTTGCTGACGTACTTCCGTGACGGAAACACGTCATGAACGTCTTGGTGGACTCCGGCATAAAACACTTTCGTGTTAAAACGATACGCATCTATATAAACCCCATTATCCCACCGGTCTCTATAGGCCCAACGGTTACTGAATTCGTGGCCTCTTTTTACCCGGACATAAAGCACCTTCCCTCTAAAGCTTCGTATAGCGGCAACAGACACTAATTAGAAGTAGAGCGCCGGCGTATTTCGATATCGAAATGCAAGGGATGCTACAGCTTTTCTGCGGAGACTGGTGGTGTCTCCGCAGTAGAGCACGTAGTTAAATTGTCTCTCTTTTAACGCTGCGCTTGCGTGACAACGACATTCATAGCCTGCATCAGAGTGACGACAGCCGCAGAGGGCCGCGCCATGGTAGGGCTAGTACCACCGGCACAAGGATGGCTCCTTGTGCTCTCTGTATGTGGTCGTCAATGTGAAAATGCAAGGTACCATCATCCCCGTTCGTCCACACTTGCAAGAGCTGCTTACCACGGCTGCACAATTTTCCCTTAATATACCTGATTTATTGGGCACAGAACACTAGCCTCATTACAATGGTACGACAGCAGTTTCTTCGCTTCACAGATGAGTCAGCCTGTGTGGGAATGTCGAAAAGAATGAGTATTTTGTTTTTATTTGGTTCTTATGCATTATTGGAGTTTAATATTCTGTTCTACTGTTTTCATCTATAGACCATACAACGCAATTTTTCGTTTAGTGTACTTCTGTGAAATAGGGTGCAAGATATGACTAATTTTTAGAAATATCAAGGTATGTAGACTAATAATAGCTTCCCAGGAAAGTACGTATAGAAATATGTACGTGTTTTTACCAAGGGTGACTATTTACCGCTGTCGTGAAGAAGCACAAATGTAACCAAATATCAATTTGACAATAAATACAAAAACAGAAAGAAGCATGCCGTGAGGTTGAGTATCCTAGAAACGTCACACTAATGAACCCAACGGTTCAAGCTTCTGTAACTCCTATCTCACTAATTTTGTGAACCGTTTGTACATGGCGGAAAAAGGCTGATCAGTCTGTAGCTCGTCAGATCTTTTGCGTTTGTCTTTTTATGTATTAGCGAATATTGAAGTAATTGAATAGGTTAATTTTCCGCTCATGGATTATGTATTTTACCATTGACAAAAACTGTTTCTAATAGGCGCCCTGCCTATTTATGTCATGAATTTATGGCGAATATAAGCGACATGTCCTAAAATGGAAATTATGTGCTGCATGTAATGTGCATCATGATTTATATGACACCGTCTTGGTGCTCTGGCCGCCACTTGGTATTCACTTCTTATATGGCTTTACTTGGTATATGGCTATCACATGATCAGCATGACATGGCGTAACATGAATAGCACGTCTCTTAATCATTACATTCATGAGAAGGCACAATCGCAATGCCATGGTGGTAGAAGTTGGAGGAAAGAGCAGAAATGAAAAGAACCAATGCAGCGCGCTCTTGAAGGAACCAAAATGTTTAAAAAGAAACCAACGAAAGACAGGTTGCGCTTCTAATACACATGCGAAATGTGAATGACTTGATTGAAGGTTGCTTGAGTAAGAGAATTAGCAACTTTATAGTGTGACACGAGGCCAGGACTGGTCGCTTCTCACATATGCATCACCTTTTCTTAAGAGCAGTGATAAACAAAGACGCATGAGCAAAAATTTTTCAGTTCTCTTATTGTAATTCAGATAAATGAAAATACGTGCTTTACCGAATCATTGCCAACAACACTTACTATGAGTAAATCTTACTCCGCCGTGTAATAGGTATTACGAAAACTGACTAACTTTCTTACTCTTGGTTCTGTTTTAATAGTTCTGTGTAACAAGATTCATTTCAAGATAACGATTGACCTCTTTTCACACACGTTGCACTTTTTTGCTCGTCTCGCAATGTTAAAACATAAAATTGTGCGGGTTAGGAGGAGTGCTGAAGAGCTTACTGAAAAGCACACCAGCTTATGCCATTACAAGAAAGCACCCACAAAAGCGAGTTTTAGAATTCGGGACCGAAGGCAATGAGACCCCGAGCTGCGAGGAGAGTTTGAGAGTCGGGTCTAATGCACGGGGAGTAGGGCGAAACGCAGGGGACGCAACAATTGGCGAAAATAACATTACGCGAGACACAGGTCGTGGCCCGCGCTGCGTCTGCGTCGTGTCGCTGGCGACCCAAGACGCCTTGGAGAACCGCGCTAGTTTTAGATTTCCGGCTCCTGGCACAACGCACGCACAAGAACCCAAGAGTGGCTTGGGCCCTGGCAGCTCGCAAATTCCTTTGGTTCCCGAGCTCCTTGAGTCCCCAATTCTAAAACTATCTAATGGCGTGTTTTATTAGTGCGCGTGTAGCTTCCTAGCAGCGTTGTGTACGCAAGAACGCTGAGTTTCGCATAGTGCGCATTAGCAGAAGTTATGTGCACGCGCATTATGCGAAACACAGCATTCTTACATAATCAAAGCCGTTACGGATGCTACGCACTCGCTAATAATGCCAAATAAAGAGCTTCCGTACAGGTGCAGGTGTTTGTCCAGAAAACACCTCTCACGAGCAGTCAAAGTGAGTGACGCGGCGTTGACACGTATATCTTCAGCAACAGCTGTGCAGTGGGCTTTTACAATTTTTATTTGTTTTTTTTTTGCTTTTTGCAAAATTCTGGAATCTTGTGCAACTGAACCTCTGTTTGCATGCGCATTCTTGCAATGAGTGGTTAAATGACTATCATACCTATTTTTGCAACAGGTTTGATACGATGGTGGTCTTTCCTGTCCTCTTTTCTCTTCGTTGGATGGATGGTTCTCTCACTTTTCTCTCTATTTTCCTACTATTCTTTTATTCCCTCCTTACCCCCCCCCCTACAAGGCACTGCGCCGTGTCGCCTATAGGCAGACAGAAATTAGGTGCCTTTTTCCTTTCCTGAATAACCACTGAAGAAGAAATCACAATTTTTGTGAACTTGGGAAGCACCTACTAAGCTATTATTCGTCATTCTGCGGAGAAGCGAGGCACCAGCTACACGTCTGTAAGACATTATGTGCACTTTGTTGACGCGACGACTGATGACAATGAAGAATTATGGCTGAGCCCTTTGTAATAGGTTGGAAGCTTGAAACGGCCCACCAGTTATGTAATTTGCATTGGGTGACGCTCGGTCGCTATTTCTCTATTCCGTCATGCTGTATGACATACGTTGACGTGGGAGAGAGACGGGGGGAGGAGGGGCGAAGAACTTTACTGAGGCCCCGAGGAAATGGATCATGCGCTTATGGGCTTCCTTGGCAACCAATAGAAGTGCACTTGCGAGGAACCCACTACGCTATAAATCATTGAAATTTTTGAGAAGTAGGGCAGCAGGCACTATGCCATTTTTCCTCATTCTACGGAGAGCCGTGGTACCTGCTAAACGCATGTAAAGCTATATGTGCACTTTGTTGATGCTGTGCCTGATGACGACGAAGAATTATGGTAGAGCCCTTTGTAATGGGTTGGAAGCATTCAACAACCTACTCGTTGCGCAATTCGCATTGTGTGACGCCTGGTTACAGAATTCGCATTGTGCGACGCTTGTTGCTTATTTTACTCTTCTACCACGCTATATTGCATATGCTAATGTGGTTCTTTCCCAACATGAAGCCTGTATAGGACCTTTTTGCAAAGCAGTTTCAAGCACCGGCATGGCTCAGAGGTTGAATACTGGGCTCCCACGCAGAGGGCCCAGGTTCGAACGTCGTTCCATGCTGAAATTTGTTTCTTATTTCGTTTTTTTTCTTATTTCAAGCGATACTGGTTACGGACACAGGCGGCGGCGGCGGCGGCGGACAACTACGGCGCCAAAACCGGCCGGTGAAATGATCTCATAACAGCTTTCGCTGTAAAACGCTGTCAAGCTTCGCCGCGAATTTTTAGTATAATTCGCACGCTTAGAAAAATCGTACAACTCGGTGAATGACATGCGTTTTTTAATATTTTTTGCGACATGAACTAGCGTCACGTTGCAGAGACGTCTTTTAGAGAAAGCTTCGCGCTGGAGCAAAACTATAATTAAATACAGATGACTACCTTGGCGTTCTAGTATTGTGGCTTCAGATTAACTTTTAACTCTAGGGGCTGACTGTCCGCAACGTTTCCCATAAAAGAACATTGCTTAAGACGATGGGCTGTCGAGCGTTTCTTGCTGTAACTTGAACGCTTGTTTTCGCTCTTGATAATGAATACACGACGAACAAGCATTTTTTTCTTGTCATAAAGTTATTCGACGAATAAATGTTTCATTATCAGTCATGAACATGGCCAATAAAAAGTCACAGTTTCACCGGGACGGCGAAGCAATTAGTGCGATAGAAACGAATTGCAATGTAACGCGAAGAACGGAAAGCAGCTCAAAATTTCTAGCGTGGCGCTCAAGCGCAAAGGACGCACGAAAAGAAGACACACAGGACGAGCGCGAACTATCAAGTGTCACAGCTTGACACTTAAAGCGCGCTCTTCAAACACAAAGAAGGACGCTTGTAACGAACGTACAGATATACACCAGACGGGCACGAACTAACAGTTGCCACAATTGAAACTTCTTTCTGTTTGAACAGCGCGCTCCTTTGGCAAACGCGGCCGCTGCAGCGACCGAAGTGACCTTCGTACGCTCTGTATCTTCAGCGCGGACATCGCGGTGAAAGAACAAGACATACAACCCCCCCCCCCCTCCCGAAATGAAGTGAACATTACGGAGCAATGATGTGAATATGATAAGTAACTTTCTTCAGCATATTCCTCCAGCATATTCCTGAATCATACGAATACAAATCAAATGTTTTATTAGACTGCTATTAAAAGCGGAGCCAATCCTGGCACCACAAATGACGTTGACCCGCAATGATGTCGGTGTATCATAGCAGTACATATAGCAGAACATATTTACCAAAGCAGTTTCAAGACCAGGCGGGGCGCTGTGGTAGACTACCTTACTTACACGCACAATGCTTGGGTCCGATTCCTGCTGAGATCATAATTTTAGGGCACGGCTCTTAGGCGCCCGTTCCTGTGTTGAGCGGTGTCGCCCTTGGCGCAACCGATAGTGCGCGAACGAAGACGAAAGAGAGTGAACGCAGAGCCTGTCGATATCAAGAGCCACTGACCTCTAACGTCGCTTTCTTCCTTCGTCACGCGCTTGCCCCTTCGTTGGAGCTCGTGCGCATGCAGGGCAGGCAGGTGCACTGCGGCTGGCTTCGCTTTTCGTGACGGGGCTGCTGGCGTTTTGCTTGGTTCGCGACGCCTGCATTGCACACAGTATTGTGCGTACCGCTCGAGCGCTGGCAGTTTCTCTGGCAATGTGTAACGAATGTTAGATTGCTACAACTTACGATAGCCAATACTTTAAACACAGCATGAACGCAGGCCTGTCTGCCGCGGCTGTTGTGGAACACGCCCGCGAGCTGCCTTCCGTGGCCTCCCGGTTAGCGAGGCAGTCGCGCGGCGCTCTGTCTGCGGTGGTAGACGTTAAAACGGGCTGTACGAGATTGTCCGCGTCACTCACGCTACTCACAGCATGACATGCAACTGCAATGTATATCTCAAATTGATTAACTCAGCTTATCGCAAAATCAAAACACCTAAACAGCTACGTTCATAATTTGCATTAGGCAGTGTCGCAGTAATCGGTGAATGTTTTTATTGCGATAGCATGTTTTCTATCACACAACGCTTCTAATTTTTCTTCAATTTGAAAGCTGCGTTTGAGTCGCGTGCGACAAAGTGGCCCTTTTCTGTACCCACTCGTGATGTGGAAGAAACAAGAGAGAACACCGGGCACACCTAAAGTCCCTGAAGTTATTACACATCATCTCCCCCTACGGGCAACCATGGTGGGATGCGAAAGCATCGAGGGGGGTGCGCATCGAGTTTCCGTTTCTGACTTATGAGACGGTGGTTGTGAAGGCGTTTGACTTACCGATTGCCGACGCTGACGTTTACGTTCGGCTTCCCGAGCCTTCCTCTGCACCGCGGCGGTGGCGCTTCCGCTGCAACTAGCGCCGACGTTGACGTTGTTAATGGCGTTTCGCACAACGTTGCACAGAGAGAGAATGACGGAAGCACAGCGAATGCGCGCTTTCGCAGTCTCGCAATTCGCTTGCCGGCGTTGCCGTTTACGTTCAGCTCCGCAAGCGTCCATAGCGCCGTTGCGAAGGAGAGTGCGTGGCCGTTTACGTTCGGCTTCGCGAGCATCCATAGCGCCGTTGCGAAGGAGAGTGCAACGGGAGCGAGCGCGCGCCGCATTATATGCGAGCGCACATGTGTGGCGGAGAGAGAAACGGGAGAGGAGAAACAAAGTGGAGGCTGCTGTCACGCCCCCTCTTTCGCCCCACCTCCTCGCGCTCACGGGAGGAGAGGGGGAGAGTTGGCGCATGCGCAGCATGGATGCGGACGTTGCCAAACAGGCACTCTTCCGAGCATAAGATGCTTTGGCATCTAAAATACACCTTGCATCAGACGTCCCCGTGTGGCAGGAAACGCAGGGGGTCACTCCACGCGTCGCAGTTTAAAAGGAAAAGAAATATCTAAGAGCATGCGATTCTCCATTGTCGACACTTGCAGCGCGTTGCTCAAGCAGAAAGATGTAACAACTGCGACAGTTAGTTCGCCCTTGCCCTGTGCGTGACTGTGCGTTTCTTTCGGGCGTCCTTCATTGGCCTTTAGCGGCCCGCTGGAAGTATCTACTATTTCTTGTTCTTCGCGTGACAATCCAATTTCTTGCTATCGCATTCATTGCTTCGCCCGTTTTTATTTTTTGCGTTCGTCTGGACAACACTGCTTATGTTTATCTTAACGTTCTTGCATTTAAAGTAGCAGTCTGTTCTCGCCATTCCAGGGTAGATATAAACTGTCAATAACCTGTGGCGCATACACGTACACCGTGGCACGTGGTATACGGGTATGTGCCACACGTGTACAGAAAAGGGCTGTACGACGTACGCGACAGGATTTTCACGTTATGTCATGACCAGGAAGTCATATTCACCAAACCCTCTTGCTCCCCCATGCCAATTTTGGTCTACTCCTAGTGCAGGATGTGATCACGAGAGAAGCCAGACGTAGCCGGCTAGATAGCGTTACGGCCGACTCTAGAATTCATCTTGGCAAGCGCCATTGTTCGTTATCCTGTGACTCAGACCTTTCAATCAGAAGGATTTCCCGTAAATCGACGCTTGGACGGAGGCACAGAGTGCCGCATTCTTCTGGAGAAATATTATGCCCGCGTGGCCAAGCGAGCGTGGAATGCCGCCATAGACGGGTTCCGGGCAAAACAACGGGCGAATCTGGGACAACCCTTTCCGGTGTGGTGTTGTCTACATGGGATAGCACCTCTGGAAAGGCTCTCACCAAAACACTGCATCATTTTACCCGAACGCAGACATGAAGGCACGCGCTCAAGTAAGCTTTCTTCATCTTCCTCGAGGTCTACGACACCTCCGCCCTCTAATTTCGGACTTCCTCCTCGCTGGCGTTCAGGGTTGGATTCGTTGGGGCGTCGCGCGTCAATTGTGTGGTGCACTGGTGTTGCCTACTTGACTTCTCGACTTACGAGTGTACTGCGTGACTCATTCCCTCCTTTCTGGTGGACGGACGCCGGGACGGCAATTCAAGGGATCCGTGGGAGTATCAAACACCGGTATAGGCTTCCCAAGCCACGCTCAGCGGCGCTGCTGCTCTTGCCAGGCAGCGCCATCTCTGGCAGAAAAAGAGAAACTGGGGTGTAAGCAGTGCGTGTTTTCCCTTCTCTCCACCGCGTTGCCGCTCGCTTCTGTGCACGTGCAGAGCTCTCGCGGCGCCTCACAATGTACCGCCTGCAGTGCGGGTTCAAAAAGATCTCACAGTTGGACAAGCACTTCCGAAAAGCGAACTTGATAAAAGGAGAAAGGCTCGTCAATCACGTTAACGGTGAAGAGCTGACGATCGACTACAACGACGCCCGACTCAAAGCGAAATGCATTTCCCAAGTCGCGATTACACCGTATAGGACGTATACCTCGAGGTAAGTCTCATTCTGTCATGGTAAAGATGCGTAATGGTCCATATGCACTCCGAAATGAAGCCGTTCACGCTATCGATGTTCTGTGGTGTGTACTACGAATCATATGATTGTTGTTTTGATATGGCATGCTTACAGTAGCAGCCGTGTACTTTCGTGAACAAACGTTTGCGGCGTGCGAAAAAAAGAAATTATACGGCCATGGCACTGTTTCCTGAGATGGTTAGAGTCAAGTCCTCTGTGCCGCTAGAGAATCACCCGCCGATTAAGACGCGAGGCAGCTAGCTGAGCTTTAACCACTTTGAAACAAGATGAACTGATCGCCTCGTTTTTTCGACTCTCGCGTCATGCTTGCAGTCTATTTTTATGATATCGACTTGACAGGCGTATAAAATCTGCTGGGCGAACGCGGCTAGAACATCGCACGGTCAGAAGGTGGTTCCTTCAGGGTTGCAATTGCAAAGCATGTATTAAGTGCCAGTTATATTTAGCGGCTTAAATATACAGGGTGTCCCAGCTATCTTTAGCCAAGGGTTAAAAAATACAATATTAGAGGCAGGCGAGTGAAATGACTTCCAAATTGCTGACAGCCACCTTTCGCACTACAGACAATTTTTTGTTTTGTAATTAACTAATTTGTTAATTAGGACGATTTAACTAATTTGCTAAATATTGACTTTAGGCAAGAAATGCTGCTTGCAAACTTCGAGAGCGTCCTCAGAAACCCCAATCGCATCATTTGCGATAAAGAAAGTCTTACGTATACCATTTTTTCCAAGCTGTAAAGGAAGCCCGCGAAATAGAAAAAGAACCACGTGACTAGCGCGCTCGCGCGCCGCGAGGATGCTGCCCTCAGCCGTGGTTTGAGCGAATGAAGTCAGCTGCGGCCGCGACTCGGCGTCTCCGTTGCAGCGGTAGGCCGATAAGTTAAAGGTGGTTTCTTGGCCCGCGCTCGCTACAACTTGCACCGTCACGCGCGCAGCTGGCTGGCAACGGGCCAAGAAACCACCGCCCACTTATAGGCCTACCGCTGCAACGGAGCCGGCGAGTCTCGGCCGCAGGTGATTTCGTTCGCTCAAACCTCGGCTGAGGGCAGCATTCTTGTTGGGCGCGAGCGCGCTAGTCACGTGGTTCTTTTTGTATTTCGCGGCCTTTCTTTACAGCTTGGAAAAAATGGTATACGTGAGACTTTCTTTATCGCAAATAATGCAGTTGGGGTTTTTGAGGACGCTCTCGAACTTTGCAAGCAGGATTTCTTGCCTAAAGTCAATATTTAGCAAATTAGTTAAATCGTCCTAATTAACAAATTAGTTAATTACAAAACAAAAAATTGTCTGTAGCGCGCAAGGTGGCCGTCAGCAATTTGCAACTGATTTCACTCGCCTGCCTCTAATATTGCATTTTTTAACCCTTGGCTAAAGATAGCTGGGACACCCGGTATATCACACTAATAAAGTGACAAGAACAAAGCAAACCTGCAGAACGATGTCAAAGCTTGCTGAAAATGCTCAGACGTCCGTTCCGGCGTGATAAAGCAGCCCCCCGACGCGTGAATTGCAGGCGCCGAACTTCTGACAATGTGCCGAGTTCAGTTGAATTCAACCAACCACGCAACACTAACGGTATAACGCGAGTGTGAACGTTCAACAACGACCGGTAGGTCTCACGAACACGGGGAATCAAAACACAAAGTTGTTTCACGTACAGCCGTAACTGGACTTTCACAATGCGAGAAGACAGCGAGTAATCATTGCTGTAGTCGCTGCGTGCATGCGCAACGTTACTTACCGATTCAGGTAGTTGAAACGAACGCGATGAACACAGACAGGCAAGTAGAAGGCGAGACAGCGCTGTCAGCTATCCACGCTTGCCGCCTTTATTTCTCGTACGACACGACCGGGAACCAATACAGTTTCACACGTGAATCGCGTGCCTTGGTGTTGTCTACACTGTTGTGGCAGCCCACGACACAGCAATCCTTCCGACCTCACGTCCACTTCCGTGGGGTCGCTCCTGCCATCGCGGAAATGCGCAGCTTCGCACAGCAAGCCTCTCGGTTCAACTTACCGAGCTGACGGCCCCCCAGTTAACCGCACGGAACGCGTGCGCACGTGCGCTACCGCTACCGTAAAAGGGGCTGAGTCGGCCGCGCCACCGCGCATAAGCTCCAGAGCTTTCCGACAGAGCCGCAGCGCGGCCAGCGCGGCGCTGTCGTCGCGCCGCAAACTTGAGCTTTTGGGTTCCCTATTAGAGTTCCGCAAGGTTGTCTGACCTGGGGCTTTTTAAGCCGAAGACATTTAGGTGCGAAGCATCTTATAGCGGAGTTCAAACCAGTGGTGGTGGTGGTGGTGGTGTGCGGCGTGGCCACCCTTACTGCGCATGCGCATACCCTCTCCACACATATCATCTCCCCCTCTCCACTCCCATCTTCCTTTCCTCTCCCCTCTCCACTTCTCATCACTTCTTCACCCTCTCCCCTCCCCTCTCCACTCTTCCTCTGAAACGCGGGCTAGACATGCTGAAATTCTCTCTTGCGCAACGCCGCGATGAGCGCCAGCACATGCGCTTCTTTTCCCCCTCTCTCTACTCTCCTACGCTGCCCCCCTCTCGCGCGCCTGTCGACCGCGTTCCCCGCTCGTACTGTGAGAATTAACAGCCAGGCTACAGAGAAGACAAGACGCGCGTAGCGTTCCTCTTCGCTTTCCACGACGCGAGGTCGGTAGCGTGCCCCACGAACGCCAGTGGAACGCGATCGTGCAAGTGCTCCGGCTTCGCATCGCCTCATGGTCCCCTTTAGCGGTGAATGGTGTAATTTTTGCATTAACCCTCTCGATATCACTCTTCGCAGTGACTATTCTGTGGTCCAGACCACCGAATAGAGTGCAGCTTTATTCTGTGGTCCAGACCACAGAAGAGAGTGCAGCTTTATTCTGTAAAAAACACAATAACCTTGCGCGCTGTGGGCTGTGCAGAAATGTTCTGTAGCCCAAGCATCCCACCTCTCTTGACGACGGTTTTCTGTCACAAATTGCGAGAATTCATTCTGTGGTCTGGTCCACAGAACAGGCACTGTTAATGCCCTCAGAAGGAACTGAACCTACCCCATGAGGACTTCGATTTGCCAACGCTCGAGCTCCCTTGACGACAGCTTCTCTCGCGAATCTCAATATGTGCTCGCCGTTTTGTGAATCAGTATTGTAGACGCGTATGCCGTAAAGAATCTAATGTTTTGACATATGCCAGTATTGATATCAGTCGCAGATAAACTTGTTATTGTGAACGGAAGCAGCAAAACGAAGGCGTATAATGATAACAAATGACAGCGGTTCTAAAATTTCGTGAACCTGATCTACCGCGTGCGGAACACTGAAGTCACTTTCACCACAGTACGTTTGTGTCTTGTGAAAAAGTGTACTAACATTTGCACGGGAGACTGGAATTTTGAGCAATCCTTCTGAATGGGCGCGG